>NC_092413.1:15401487-15701487 GCF_040894005.1 Engystomops pustulosus | reverse complement strand
ATAGATGACACCATGGCTGGGATGTGCTTCGGCTGCTAAATTAAGACTCCGGTTAATTTAAGGCTCCTTGTAATTGCGCGTCGCGCTTCTATTTTTAATCCTGGCCTCACAAAATCATTTCGTTGAACCGAAGTGGCATCTTTTTATAGTCTCCAATTGACATCAGATAAGAAGTCACTTGTCTGGCGGCTCCATGACTCAATTTACAGCAGATCAGGGGCAAAAGTGCCGCACTCAGGAGAAATAAGACCCCGGAGCGTGCGTCCGGTGGGGGGACAGTCCATTAGGCAATGGGTCACACTGCCTCCCCCCCTCCTCTACCATATATAATGATGCAAGATGTCCGTATAGATCTTATTATAATCGGTGAACAATAATCATCATATAATTATCGGTTATGAAACTGGTTAAAGGGTTTCCCTACTTTAGGGAAAACCATCACGAAGGGTCATTAGGAAATACGTTCTCTGTAAGGTCTACAACCTACTCTTTGCCATGTTCATGACCTCCACTTGCTGTAATTGAATATAAACATCTGAATTTGTTACTGTTGTATCCAATCCTGACTACACAATTAACCACCATCACTCAGGGCAGAGGGGAGGGGCCATGCAGCAGCTTCATGCAGAGAGGAAAGAGCACAGCAGTGCGAGGAAACGCCTCCAGTGCACATGCAGATATTACTTGATATACACCAAGATATCACTATACATCTCTTCAGGGCCAATGATTAGTACCTGCCTTCTCACAGGTTTCCTTTCAGAAAGTGTTGGAAACACTTAATATATGTGCCTCTGGTTTACATTGTTGCAATATTCATACTGCATTGTTTTCCAGTAAGATATGATACATTGTTTTCCAGTTGATTTGATACTTTTTTCCCATCGAACCAAGAACAGGAGATGGTGACAGATAAGAATCTTCTCTGGCCACTCATGGAGAACCCCTTTACCTAACAGGCACTACACTCCCTACATCCTTCTGCGTCCCTCTGTCAAAAAATCCTTAGTTCTAGGTGCAGATTTGGATTATTTGGGACCCCAGGAGAAGTTATGTATGGGGGGCCCCCTAATGCACAATTCCACCTTGAATGGTAGAGCAAGGAGTCTACTGCTCCCTGCTCTACCATAGCTTTAAATCCTATTGGTGTCCTGAGACAGTGTGGGGCCCCCTTGATCTCCGGGCCCCAAGGAATTGCTTTATGGGTAATTCCACCCCTGCCAATATGGCAGCGAATCCTATACCTGCAGCAGTTGCCATGATGGTCTCTGTATATTCGCTCCCACCAGAGAATTTGACTCCAGCCGCCCCCAGTAGTAATCTAGCGGCCTGCCATCGCGTCTTGATAGAAGACAATATTAATAACGCAGATGCCATAATGAAGAAAGCAGCGAGGGGTGTACAGGAGGAATGTACATCACACACACAGAATCTGCCATTTTCTACAAGTGACATCTTATAATTCAATGTCTTCTCTCAATGATTCTGACAAAGGCTGAATAAGAATAAATGAGTCTAGCAAGACAGCCCAGAGCGTTACAATATCCAATAGCTCATTATTTTTAAAAAGCCATCTATAAAGTGATGCTGACAAGGAGTGAGCATTTTATTACTCCTCCAGATGCAGATGCAGGGGGGAAAACATGAGACATGGCTACTGGGAATTGTCACGGCAGAAGACATTCGCTGGATGATGCCAACTTATTGACAGCTCCTCTGTTACTGGGGGCCTGAGATATAGGGGATCATTTACTAAGGTCCCGCGTCCGCATTTCTGTCGGGTTTTCAGATGTTTTCGGGGATTGTGTCACACGTGATTGGATTTTGGTGCATTGGTGCCGGCTTTCAAACGACACAAATCGGGGGGTATGGGGGGCGCGCCGTCGGACGATCCGACGGATTCAGACAACGCGTGGGAGCGACACATGCAGGATATCGGGCGCACGATCTTGGTGAATCGCGCCGGACTTCATCCTCGTCGGACATTCCGGATCGGGGATCGCGACAGGACTGGGTAAGTAAATGTGCCCCATAGTGTTGAGCGCTGACCACCCATGGGCTTAAAGGTTTGATACACGTATTACTTATGCAATTCTGATGAGATGTAAGGGGTTGGTACCTTTGGCCCAGTATCCGAGTATCCAGGTTGCTATGAACTTACCAGAAAGCTTAATGTGAATGGAAGCTGAGCTGTAGTAGTCACACATTTTGGCCACTACCTTGAGAATAGGGTTGTGTCTACGTCTCTTTTGAAGTGTCAGACCCCCGACAACATGATATTGAAGAGCTGTTCTAGTAACCGGGTTATTTTTGGAACTAGTAATTAGAGATCTATAAAAAAATATTCCTGATTTGAGGAAATGCAGCCCAAAATATTGGCAGAGCTTTGCAAATCAACATATAAAGCTACGGGCTTGCCTTGGGGCTTACAACACTGGTATCCCATAGTCTTAATGGTTTCATTGATTATATTGATTTTGGTAGGATGGACACTAAATAAATATATAATGACTGACAGCTGGAGAGCACGTCAAGAGGTTCTGCAGCAGATGATGAGCTTACACTCATTGGTTGGATATAATGCACTGGTTAATTGGAGCTGATCTTTCCTTCCAAGTGAGTCATTGCTTCTGATAACCCAATCTCAGACAACCTATTAGCTCATAAAAAGGGTTTTTTCATCAATAAAAAAAAAATCTGGGATAAGTGGGTGACCTCTTAATTTGGGAAAAATCTAAAAAGTTGTAAAGCATAAAATCTGTTCAATAAAAAATTTATTTGATTTAAAAAAAAAAATCTGAAAATGAAATCGACTGATCGTTGCATTTGGGCAGTTTATTACAGTGACCCCTACAGGGAAGATGTGGCATTACATCAGCCATTTAAAAAAAAAATCTGTCTGGAGTCCCCCTTATGGAGTCCAAATGCCCTAGTGGACATGTGTATAGTATTTGGCCACAGTTGAAAGCCCCTTTAATAGAGGGGCTCCTCTTCTTAGGTCCATTATGAAGTATTCCAAGCAGAGAGTTGCAATAAAGAGTGTCTCCTACTTTGGAGGACCCCATGCAGCTATGGATAACACAGGAGGGAGAAATTAACATTAATGGACCACAGGAACGCAGTCCGTATACTGTTCACATTTGTGCTGTCGTCCGCAGCTCAAACATTTGATGTGGCTCCTATTTACTTCTATAGTTGCAAATTCTGGCTACAACATAGAGCGAGAAGCCGTCAGCTTCCATAAAATTTCCCTGTGTTTATTTGAGGCTGGAAAGCTTAGTATTTGCCCCCAATGATCAGATATTGATATGGATAAGCCATGTTAAACTTAATTAACAACCAATGAAATAATACATACTGTATGCAATGCCTTGTATCACCAGTGGGGGCACTGTGGGCAAACTGAAGACTTAATATCAAGTATTCTCTTCTATTTTTGCTGATCGGTAGTGGTCAGTCCAAAGATCAGGGTACCCTGTAATTAGAGGAACCCTTTCTAAGATGGTGTGTTGTGAATCTGGCCACCCCTTTAAGGTATACAACATGTACTGGACACTAATATAGCACCGGTTTATGATAATAATTCAATGCCGTGATCTATTTTCAGCATCTCTGGGGTTAATTCAGGAGTTCCATCTAGTTACACAGAATATTAGGGTGCAACGCAGTGTGAATAATCCAGCAGCACTACAAGTCTCTGCGTCGGCGGAGAAGCGGCGGCGTATTAATAATAATATCATGCCGTACCCGGAATGTGTGTATTTATTCATAATGCCGTCTGCTGAACATGTTATTATCTGCGTGATCTTTTTATTACCCTACTTTGTTAAAAGATCAAGAAGACTTAGATTGCCGGTGCGGGCGCCAATCTATCCGCGTATTGTGGTGGGACGCGAAAGACCCGAGTGTTTCATGACTTTGCCTTAAACAAGTCTGCGTCAGAAATTGATATCAGTTCTGGGTCTTGCTGCAGCCTGAAACACGGAGTAACATAAGATGGTTTAATAAAGAGCTCACTTATTCTAACAATGCGGGAAGAAGCCAAATATGACAGCAGGGAACATCTCTCTGATACAGTTAATCTCTTCCGAGATGGAAACCCTTATTCTAGATGTAAGACATCTCTCCGAAGCATGTTACGCCTTGTTCCTTGCTCCTAAATAGTCCTCCTGTGTTGTCTCTACACCGGGGATGTCAACAGGAGGGAACCCATACTGGGCATGAATATTTTAAGATGTGGAGCGGATAAGCATATTACAAGGAAATTGTCTTCTTCTCATTCATTCCGGGGCCTTCAAGAAATATTAAACAAATCTATAGAGAAATAGTCATCCATAACGTTAAAGCGATCGGACCCATCAAGACCGGGACTTTACAAAACCTCTAATAGAGAGCAGATCCTACAAAAAGAAATTCCAAAAATTGTTTTCGATGGAGGCAACACCTCACAGGTTATAGGACTTAAAGGTGACCTTTCAACCCCTACCCAAACTCCAACTTTTGACATCCTTCCATATGTTCCTCTACAGTTGGAATTTTTTCAAAGCCCTCACCAATCCTGAGTAATCCATTCTTGTAGTTTCTACTCCCTACTGTCAGGTTGGTATTCCTGAGTTATAAAAGCCATCCTGAAACCACCCACCTGACAGTAAAAGGACTACTTAGCATATTTGGTAACTAAAACGCTTGAAGCCAACAGTGGGGGGCATTAGAGAAGAAGTGTGAGGTCATGGTTGGCCTGGCCATCTTTCAGCCATAATTTTCACACTCAACACTGTTCAATTAAGTGTACTTCCAGAATCAAAGTAATTTTTGATGTTAGGATTGATAGAAGACCATGATGTGGGAATAAAGGTCCCTGTAAAGTGTCGGCTCAAGAAAACATCTTGATATATATGGTCCACTTTTCAGGGACCAAACATGATTGCTTGGGTCTGGCCTTATTGTAGAGGGTGCAAAAGTCCCACTTGGACCCTAGGTTTTTTGTCCCCATATTAGGACATCAATTATTTGGTTATTATTTGGCCCAGTTTCAGATTTTGCATGGGGACTTAAGACCATCAAGGCATGTCTTCATGCCATGTTTAGAAGAGGCCTGTCCCTTTTCAATCGAGTGCTATTTCTAAGCATTATCGTTAAAGAACGTTTCCAAAGATCTCCTGATAATGCATCTAGTGTAGGCCTTGATGGACAATCCATGCGTTAGGGTCTGTTCAGAATTGCTACAACACCTTAATCTCTTGTTATCAACACCAACGTCTTGAGTCAACCTCAAGACGTTCTCAGGAGGCCTACAAAATGACTACGGTTTGGCCAAAAGCAGTTCGTAGCCAAAGCTAAGGCCATTGACTTCCAAAGCTATGGCCTTCAATGCAACTGCCCCTACTAAAATAATTACGAAATAAGAAATCTATTGCCACTAAACAATTTAAACCATCCCCCTCCCCCCCCCCAGAAGATGTAAGAACCCACAGGCGTTGAACCAGCCCATCCAGCTCCCACCTCTCCTTGTAAACATATGGATTTTCCCTTCTTATTAAATGGCATGTGTCTCAGCGTTATTTATTGTTCAGCTGTAATGTATTTTAATTCCGTAGGGCGTAGCAAGATTCCCCCGGCTGCGAGACATCTCATATGTTGTAAAAGTGATGATCATGTAATATATAACGTGCTGTTAATCTACACCAGGCTGTCTGTAACCCAATCCGTCCAACAATGCATTTCCAGGCCGTGAAGAGCGGCTGATCTACTGGGAAACCCCCCATGTTTCCACCCTCATCTCCTTTGTAATGCCATCACAGGGTGGACCAAAGTGACATTCTATCCGTCTTACACCTCGTGCATCTGTTCCCCAGCTAATAGTTTTTTATGATTAATGGAAGGTTTATTAGTGATATTGCATTACCGATAGCACTGCTTCAATCAGGTTATCTCTGCCCTGTGTCCGCCCCGAGAGTGGTCATCCCGTAGAGCTCACGTATCTCCATCAGCTCGGCAGATAAAGCCTCCTTCTCCCTATCCAATGCTTATTGTTCTAAAGAGGCTAATATGTTGTGGACTGGCTGGCGGGTCAATGTAATACTCTGCATTATAATTACTTTCTGAAATTGCGCGATTGTTTCAATATCAATACCTGCCATGAAATGCCATCAAATTGTATTTTAATCAGATCGGGGACAATACCAGGGGGGGAAGTATCTATTACAGAATCCATCCGGCTGCGGGAGTTTTTTTTTCATGAGCTAATCTGTTTTCCTTTTCTTTATGTTGCTGTATTGTTTGTTCATTGCCTTTTTTTTTTTCCTCCCTTACTGTTCAATCAGCTGTGATTATTTTTACTCTTTTCTATTGTCTTGGTCCTGTGATATTATTGCCTGCGGAGAAAGCGGCTGCACAAAAGAGCTTCCAGAAATACTGTGCATGTCAGATGGGGATGTAATATAGATAAATGCATCAAGGAAATGGCAATGGAATTACATCAGTCGTGTTTCTCCCATACTAGTGTATGATTGTCCTATAATAGTGGGATGGTTATGATTTTTTTGGAGTATATGATCTGTTATGTGATCTGAATTAAATGCTTAGATAAATTGTATTCTTATTACTGGAAGTGATTTTACTATTTACTTGTCTTTGAATCACCTTCTTATATCAATATAACATCACTTATAATATTAATTATTATTATGTATTATTATTCATTATTATTATCTGTTTTATTCTATTATTATTACTAGTATTATTATTATTACTATTATTATTATTATTACTATTTATTATGTATTATTATTAAATATTATTTGTGTTGTTATTGTTGATTATTATTATTACTACTATTTATTATGTATTATTATTCTTTATTATTTGTGTCATTTTTATTATTATTATTATTGTAATTATCATTAGTAGTAGTAGTATTTTTAGCTATATTATTAACAATTTATATTATTATTAAGATTATTATTTTTATTATTGTCAATTATATTTTATTAATTTTATTATTATCTTCATTATTTATTTTTTATTAATTAGCTTTATTATTATAATTATTGCTGTTATTATTATTAGCACATCTGTATCTAGATGTCATCTGTAAGTCAGGTGATACAATAGCAGTAGTATGATTACCATTTGAGTTCAATATTTTATATTGTCATCATTTTTGGATCATTCAACATTTTATGACCATCATATCATATATCATATGAGTCATCTTCTCCAATTTCTTTTCAATTAAATTTTTTTTTACAAAAGATATAAAACCAAGGGATTCCTATCTATAAAAGTATCTGTTAAATTGGTAAAATAATAGCAGAATAATAATAATAATAATAATAAATATTTTTATTTTTATTATTTCTTTTATTATTATCGTCATTTTCATTTCAATAATCAAAGAAATTTGACTGTTCTTTTTCATTTTATTCATTTTACTATATTACATAATATATAACTTATATACATTATATATATAACTAATATTACACAATCATTTGAGTATTCATTGTATTTTTACTTGCATTTATATTACGGTATTTAAATAACAGTTTCAATTAAATTGGATATTCATTATAGTGCAGAATAATCAGCTTAGTAATTAAGTAAGTCTTAATAATTAGCGTATTGCATTTTAATGTCATATCAATCTATCTATATAATATCATTTAATATTATTATTATTATTATTATTATTATTATTATTATTATTATTATTATATTTTTCACCACTCAATATAACTTGAACCTATAAGATGATGAGATGATGTTGTGATGTCATCTCTAGGAGTCCCTTCTCCCTTCCACCAGGCCCGGTGTTGCCCCCCCCCCCCTATGGTAGCGCATGCGCAGTCAATCTCCAGTAAAATGAATGAGGGTCAAGTCCTGCGCTGATCAGTGTTTAATGATCGTTCCATTGACTTGTCATTCAGAAGTAATTTAGGAATATCCCTTCTATTGTTCATGGTGACATCTCCCTGAATTTAGATAATGTAGATTTCCCTGCAGCCCTATGATCGGCCGGCACATACATCCCAGCTGGGCAGTAGCAGAATGATGATCCTATCTCCTGTATAATCCGGTATAATTCTCCCGCTCCCCGTTTCCCCTGTAAATAACATCCTCCCGCCCGCTATAGACGTTCTACGTTGACCTTTCGGGGCTCTGACTACGACTTCCAAGTATCTTCTCTCTTTACAAGCTTCTAACCTGTAGGGAAGAATCGGGTGTCTGGCTCGGCCGTATATCACCGCATTGTAATGCAATTCAACTACAGTTGTTTTCCAATTCAATGTTCAATATATATCCCCTAAATCCCTGGTGAAGGATGCACAGCAGAGTGATTTTTATGAAGGCGCGTTCCTTTATGAATCAAGCACTCAATAAGCCGTGTTTACTCGTCAGGACGGCCGCCTGGGCCGGTTGTGTTGAATGTGGGTCTACGTGAACCGATGTACCGGGGGCAAACCGGTCAGACCTAGATCTTTTCAGGCGTGGTAGGGCTCAGTTTGTCGAGTGTCTCAACAAATCCGGGGTTTGCTATGTCCCTGTTGATGTTAGGTGCCGGTTTCCATCCGCAGAGCAGATCCAGGACACAAATTGGGAGGCGAACCATCAAAGGCTCAATGATTAACATCCTCCGGCTCTGCTCTGTAAGAGGCCGGTCTATAACACACACAGACCTGCCATGTATTGAACTGTAATTAACTGCTCCACTGAACCATAATTAAGGTCTATAACTCAGCCCTTTTCTGCCTTCATCATTACATCACAAATGACATCTTTTATTAAGAGTAATGGGGAGGGGCTTGGAGCGAGGGGGGGGGGATGGGGCGTACAGAGAGCGTATATAGCTTTATAAGGTGTAGTGACAGGTAGGAAGAGCTATGGGAGATTCTAATGTCTGTGGCCAAATATGGGACATTTTCAGTGTTCTGGAAGTGTAAACGATATTAAGTAGATATATGAGATATAAATCTAGATGTATACTGATAGATAGAAGATTGTAGAACATAGATAGATGGATAGATAAATATAATAGATAGATAGACATTCCAGATTGATAGATGTAACTGGATAGATATATAGAGACAATAGATATGAGATAGATACATATGAGATGGATATGAGATAGATAGATAGATATGAGATAGATAGATAGATATGAGATAGATAGATAGATAGATAGATAGGAGATAGATAGATAGATATGTATTATGTAATGATTCCTTTCCCCTGTGGCTAAGGACCTGCCCACTTGATATAAGATAAATGACCCCCGATGAATTCAATCCTTGATTGTGCAGCGTTTTTTTCTATCTATCTATCCATCTATCTATCTATCTCAAATCTATCTATCGATCTATCTATCTATCTATCTATCTATCTATCTCATATCTATCTATCTATCTATCTATCTATCTATCTATCTCATATCTTTCTATCTATCTCATATCTATCTATCTATCTATCTATCTCCTATCTATCTATCTATCTATCTATCTATCTATCTCATATCTATCTATCTATCTATCTATCTATCTATCTATCTATCTTTCTATCTCATATCTATCTATCTATCTATCTATCTATCTATCTATCTCATATCTATCTATCTCATATCTATCTATCTATCTATCTCATATCTATCTATCTATCTCATATCAATTTCCCTATATTTATCTCTCTGTCTTTACATTCCCTGAGCAGATACATCCTTTCAGTCTCTCATTACTGTATTTATCTATAGAAAATGGCAAAATTAATCACAATAATGAGATATTAGTAATGCTGATAGGAGGTAATTTCAGGCTGCAGTATGGAAGAATCCGGCGGAAATCAGCATCTAGACTATAAAAAAATAAAGTATTGTTGCTGGCATGTTGCATTTGGCTGACGGCCAGTCCATTAGAAGTTTTAACTATGGACTGAATGTATCTGGATTGTATGGGATAAGTGGAGCACTTAACATTGGGTGAGGACTTTGAAATCTCCTGAAGAGCGGCGAGGCATAATTTATCCTGTGAGATCCCTGACATGTCAGCGTATGTGTGCGCCGATGCCACTAGCCATACATAAAACAACAAGAAAAACCCGCCGCACGCATTTGGATTGTAAATATTTGACGCCAATGTCAGGAAATGGCGAAAGAATAAAGTGCCGAGGTCTCGGTACAGGTTATAGAATCATGTTTAGATGTTTAGAAAGGATTTGTAAAACAGGGACGTGGACGACGTATACATGATTTACAGGACATCTAAGTGGTTCAGAAGAGGAGTTACTAACAATTATGGAAGATCTCCTTCGATGTTCTTCAAAAAAACAGCACCACTCTAGTCCACAGGTCATGAAGCTAGTCACATACTAT
This sequence comes from Engystomops pustulosus, assembly GCF_040894005.1. Taxonomy (NCBI): domain Eukaryota; kingdom Metazoa; phylum Chordata; class Amphibia; order Anura; family Leptodactylidae; genus Engystomops; species Engystomops pustulosus. Next base: position 15,691,124 of record NC_092413.1, on the reverse strand, counting down.
AGATGGAGGCTTGGGGTCATCAGAACGGAGAGCTTTTTGGTCAACAGATTTGCCTTTCGAACCCCCATGCGTGTGGGTTGACATCAGGAAGAGCAATGAAAGGTATAAGATGTTACCACCATCCATTGTTATTGGATTATGTTGATCCAATAAATCGATCCTTTTTATCTCCGACATTTGCCATTGGGTGTTGAGGAAAATCCCCTACTCAATTGGCCCCACCACATCAACTAGTTCAATTGACACTGACCTTAGGTGAATGGCCAACCTTTGTATAGATCCCAAAGACAATACTATGGGGCACACTTACTTACCCGGTCGAGTCCCGATCCACTAGGCGTCCGCCGGAATTCACCTCCTCCGTCTCGGTGTATGTGAGTGCTATTTTTTTCTAAATTCCGCAGCTTTTCCGAATCCGTCAGGTTTTCTGATGGCCACACCCCCCGATTTCTGTCGCGTGAAAGTCGGCACACAATCCGATCGCGTGCGCCAAAATCCCGGGGCAATTCGGCGCAAATCTGAAAAAGTCGGGAAACCCAGCAGAAAAACGTGATTCGGACCCTTAGTAAATGTGCCCCCATGTGTTCAATGCACATTTCTTAAAGTCGGAGGAAGTTATTTGCCCCAGTGGTGCAATTTCCATGTCTGTTTACTCAACACTAGAGTAGACTGTACTCAGTCAAGCTAAAAGGAAATACTGAAGGTGGGGTTTATACATCTTAAGAGCCAACAGACTCTTAACCACAATGGGTGCATGACTATGACCAATTTCTTTCGAGCTATCCAAAAAGCACCATAAGCAATTTGTTAGAAACCTTAAATTAAACTGACCAAAACCAAACCCAACAAGAACTGATGGTTGATCACCTTCAAAAGAAGACCTTCACTAAGACTGGACAAAGCCAATCTACCGAGAGTTGAAATGGATTAAGGATTGTTCAACCACAAATCAAGGACCTTATTTTTTCCCATTTCTGTCGAACCTCAAAAGAGCTATCACTCAATTCTTGGAACCATTTATCAAACTGACCAAGACTAAACCCACCGAGACTCATGGCTGATGTCTTTTGAAAGAAGACTCTTACAAAAACTTTATGGAGCCAATCTACCGTATCTTGTCTATTGACAGATAGTATTACTGTACATCTCATCCTGGGTCCATCTTGGGGTAGAAACCTGAATAGTCCAAGTGTCTTATACAGTTTTTGTGCATTGATCGCACAGATGAACAGATGGTAACATAAGGATGACGTTAAACAAACACTGGTTCTAATTGAAGAGAAATATACAATGGCTCGACTGAAGAAGGTCGGTAAGAATGTGTGACAGCTGTTTCCAGTTCCAGTCTTGGATTGCATACACTGGACAGTTCATTGCATTGAGTCAAGTCAACATGCAATTATTTCACAGACTGTATGGATTAGGAGATCATATGTTATATATGTTGCCAGCAGTCTACTTCAAACCTTTGAAGGGCTCAACTGTTTGTGACTGTTATAAGGTGGAGGCTACTTTGTCTTTCATAAAATGGGTTTTAGAGACTTGGCCTAGTCATATACCGCTTTGTCCTTTGAGGTGAAATACCGTTGCCAGAATACATAAATGATCACTCTCATTAAGTCTATACACATACGTAGCCAAATCAAGTCACCACCTATATGAAGGTGCTATGTATAGTTGAATGCTTGACTACCTCCAAGAGAAATGAGGTAGCATCATAACCTTCGATGGACCAATTTCTAACTGGTCCAGGTAAATCTTGATGGACCTCATTGATCAAGTGGTCAGTAAGGGTTCTGTTTGGAGAATGTGCTATAAACCCATTGTGAATACCATAGAGAATGGAAGGGGCCTCTTATAAACGATGTAAACTTTAAGTACATAGGCAATTCAACGATATCATATGAGAGAGAAGAACCACCTTCCTCGTGACAGTGGCCTCTATGACCACCTTTCCATTCAGATGGGTGAGCGACCAAGAAATCCCTTTCTTTTCATGAGTTCTACCTCTACAAATAAGGTGTTTTCATTGACGAACACCTCTAGGAATGAACACACAAATATGTGGACACCATTCACCAAGAACCTTCGGTTGGCCTTCTAGTCTTGACGATACCTTAGCACTACACCATAATCAACTACATTAAGGACCCAATCTCCATAGAGAATTTCAGATTATTTGCCTTTTTAGCTCCCAACGTCGAGAAATATGTAATTATTTTGGAATTTGCTATTGATTTTGCACCGTAATGTGCCTCAATGTAGTTTTTAACTCCGAAAATGAATGCGATAGAAGCAGAAGACTGGGACATTTCATTAGGATGAGTACCACAGGAAGTTAGAAATGAATTCCCTTTTCCTGGAAAGATTAGGACGATTAATGTCAACTATCATTCACTGTAGTGTATAGTTTAAGACTGACTCCGGCAGATGAGATTCTTTTATAGCAATGCGAGCGTGCACTTTAACGGGGGATAGATCATCACAATGAGCCTTTTGTTTGGAGCGTAATAAGTTAATTTTAAACAATGTGTTTAATGTGACTAACATTTACCGTGCCATCCTAATTTATGTAAGCGGCATTGTGCGCTTTGTGTGCATTTTCATTGTTATTTTGCTGCTCTTTAGTGCGTGATGTGCGGCTTTATTGTTAATTGTATTAAAAATTAAATGAGGCAAATCAATTACTGCTCTTGGTGACTCCGGCTCGTATTCGGGAGACACAGCTTTTACAGTTTCAATTAAAACAAAGAGGTGGGTCTATTGTTCTCTTGGAGGAGGGTGCAGAACTTTGTGTCAGGCTTGTCTGTGCTACTGACTTATTGAGAGTATATTGATGAGCCCTTTGTAATATCTATGGATGTCTATGGATGTCAAGAAAGAATAGACCTACTGTAAGCATGCTTGTCACTTTTCGAGAAGCAGCTTATTGGCCGCCTTGGGTTGGGTTCCCTTGACATTTGCATCGTGACCCATTTCCAGCCTGTCCAAGAAGATCTTGATGGACCTCATTGACTTTTAGGGGGACAGTTCTGTTGGGAGAATGTGCTATAAAGCCATTGTGGATTCCATAGAGAATGGAAGAGGCTTCTTATAAGTGGTGAGAACCTTCACAACATAGACAAGTCAGCAAGGACAGATTAGGAAGGAGATCCACATTCCTTGTGGTCCCGTTGACTTTAATGGGTCATTTTGGGGTCTGTTTGGTAAATGTGCTTTAAAGTCAATGTGTATTCCATAGAGTATGGAAGGGGCTTCTTATAGGTGGTGAGAACCTTCACAACATAGGCAATTACACTATAACCGATTGGGAAGAAGATACACTGTTCTTGTGGTTTGAGAAATTCTGAGTTGAGTTTTTTTAAAACTGGTCATCCTGTAACACTCATTTCCAGATAACTTTCCAAGCTGATAGGTGAAGGACACTTCTATATAGCCTGTACTACCCAAGGGATAGGAAAGGGATTAGCAAACATGCAAACTCAACATCCTTCATATCCTAGACAGTGGCTCCATTACAATTCCAAAACAACACTGTGCCCCAACTACATACCTAACGAATTAGCCCATGTTTATTAACAAAACACAGATTTCCTTGGATAGTTTCGTGAAAAATATCGAGAATATTTTTTCTATTACTTACATACACTGAAAAATGACATAACTGAGTTTTTATAGTACCACACATGGCGTGATCCACCTCAAGGCGCATTATGCAGTAATTATAGTGATTAACATAATAGGCTTAACACAGAAGATTTTTAGACTGGTCACTTGCAAGCATATTACAAGTGCAGTTGCTTCTGCTATTCCATATCAAGTGTTTTTCCAAGTTCTTCAATGCAAACAATTTCAGGAGGAAATCTATTATTCGAAAATCTATAGGTTAATTTTCTAAATTAAGGAAGTATTTTCTAAATCCCATAAAGGTTTGAGGAGACTTTTGGACACTTTGGTCTCCAGACTTAATAATATCTACCATCAACTTCCACAGATCATTGATTGATTTTGATATGTTAGCGTCCCTATTCTACACATTGGGATGTCAACTAACCAGGTGGAAATAGCATACCTATGAGAAAGCATACAAAAAGTGCTCAAAAACATTAGAAAGAACTTTTTGAAGATTACCAACATAAGCGACCATGTGTTTGTAGCATTGACTTTTGACCAAGTCTATGAAAATGACCTAGGCTGAAGCCAAAGATAGTGCATTCCCAGGAGCCCCGGACAGTAGAGAACTGCAGTATTTCTTTTTACTTAGAGCCAATATTCCATTCTTACAAGACTCTACATTTGCCAGAATCATTTGGAAGAAGGTCAGTAACTATTTCCACTCTACTCTAGTGTGTTTGCATAATGTATGGTTTTATTACGGCCTCCGTCCATAGAGGTAAGCCTGTGTGTTGACCCAAATTGTGAACGAATCACCTATTACCCTTGGAGCGCTACTCAAGTCTTCTCCTGGTCAATAATCTCAAATTACTCCAGTGCCCAGAAATAAAACTACTTGGCCTAAGTTCTTACGAAATTATGCCGCCGTTAAACCATGGCATTGGAGAGGAGTTTAGCCTTTTACTATCTCTCCATAAATTCTCCTGTTTAACCAGGCAAAGCAGAGAAAACACAGCATGAAACATGACTACTGCTCCACGTTTCACTAAATGCCCGACATAGCTGTCACTTTATCCTGCGAACACCACATTCTGTGAGCGACGAACTTAATAAAGACACTGTCACCCGGATAGCTTTTCATCTTCAGTGATCTTTTCTTTTTCCTAGATAAGGCTGCCAACCCCACTGTCTGTAAATTATTGCAAAGGGCACTTCATTCGAGCTTGGGAATAGGACCAAGCGCACTTTATGAGATAGACGGAACTCCTGTATCGATAGTAATCATCAAACAAGTGATGTTCCCACCATAATGTAGTCTACATACTAAGGTTCATAAGCGTTAACTCTTATTCTCAATCTCTTTTGATGCTGGGACTGATGCAAATGTAGACATAGAGGGTGGCGGTGACCTTTCTCCTCAACATAGCCAATCTATAGCTGTGAGCTAAAAATTGAATATAAAGTAGCTGATAACCCAGTCTTCGAAAAATTGTTCAGTTTGACCAAAACAGACCAGACACTGTTAGTGAATCGAGTTGACATCTTTAAGAGCCATCAACAACCTTAACATCTAAATCTATGAGATCCTTTAATTTTTTTACTTTCTGACTTTTCTCTTCAAAGAAGTCTTATCCATTCAGGAGATGTTTTATATAGGCATGGCACTCATAGAAGACCAAAAGGACCACTACCTGGCTATCACAGAAGACCAAAAGGACCACTACCTGGCTGTCACAGAAGACCAAAAGGACCACTACCTGGCTATCACAGAAGACCAAAAGGACCACTACCTGGCTATCAAAGAAGACCAAAAGGACCACTACCTGGCAATCACAGAAGACCAAAAGGGGCCTCTACTTTTCAATTCTCCATAGACATTCTCAGACGAATGATCAAAGTTTAAAAAAGTTTAGAGATGTAAACCATGAACTTCATGGGGTATACTGGAAAACATTAGCAGCAAATAATAAAAATCCCCCAAAGACCTACCCAGGAAAGAATACCTACAAAATATTTTACTTTAAGACTTCCATCTACCCTGCTACAATAGAGGGTACCATGCCACCACCATGGTCCACACTCAACAAATCTTCAAACTTTTGAAGTTTCTACATCTTATTGGTTAATTAATTTCAACAGATGTGAGATAATAGAAGGAAATTTGGATCATGTGTTTAAAAAATAATCATGTCCCAAGTTTTTGATTGAAATTGGAGGCGACATCAAGCTTCGAAGAGCCTTCTATGTAAAAATGCTCCTCGTTGACGTGTTCCAAGCCTCCATCCCTCTTAATAAATTGTTTAGCTTTCTGATTTAACCATCATTAATTCTTAAAATGTCCAGCTCTATTTCCACTTCAAAATAAATGGCTACAGTTTATTAAAACCATCATTCCAAGACTTACCCCCTCCCCCTACTCTCCAAGCCCGGGACCTAACTACTATAGTTTTAGACTTTCAAGCTATTATCCTTCCCTTACAAAGAAGCAGATTAATAATGTCCCCTCTAACAACCTCATTTATTTTACAGAAAATTAACTCAGTTTCAACCCTGATTAATGATTTCATCTAAATGAATCAAATTAAAAATTGAAAATTATATTTCAAAAGATTGAGGAAAAAAAATTGACCATTTGCAGTTAACAAATGATCCTTTCAAATATTTATAAAAAAAAAAAAAATGGTGACCATGAAGAGCGTGTGATAGTAAAGAAATGTAGACGGAGCTGGCTGCTTATCTCCAGGACGTAGAGAGAGAGAGAATACACTCCATTGTGGAAAGGGAATTCTCCGGGGGGACCGAAACTGGCTTCCACTGCCTGTAATCAGCGCACCAAAATAATATGAGAATTTCAGTGTTAATTAAACTGGTAAGGCTGGAGGTGCACGTCTGCTGACGAGGGATTAGGAAAGCATACATTAACCGCTTCTGTTAACAAAATCCGGCCTGTAAGAGTATCTGACCAAGTCGAAAGCGGTGACTGACAAGCACACTTGCTCGCTCCCTCGAGGGAACTTCGGATCGACTAATCAGACATAACCTCTGTGACAAGCAGATACCGAATACATATGTATGACATCATAGGGAGTAATCCAAGAGAATTTTATAGCTCCAGTAATGTTTTCCTAGACGTAAGGCCCAAATATCAGACACCAGGCTGCTACTGACCTCCGTAATGCTAACTTGTCTTTCCTCCACAGCTGTCATAGCTAATGAGTGTGAATGTATATGCTTCTGTTCCATGGTAATGGAGGTTCAGCCGGCAAATACATGAAACCCTACCGGATTACCTTCACGAGATCTGGCGGCTGTCACCCTGGATTCATATAAAGACGTAGTAGAACTGAGGTTGTCAAATACAGCTGAGCTGAAGTGTCATACTTCAATGAGTTCTCATAAAGAAGGGTTTTCTGTAGGGTCTTTGGTAGATCTATGGAATGATCTAGAGACTCTAGTCCCTATAAGTTACTAACCCAATCCAATTTCAGAATATTAGTTCATTTTCCCCAAAGCACTATAAAGACAGCCCATAAGTCTGCCAATGAGCCTTTGGAGAGAAGGTTGACTTTGTCACCATGTTAATGAGACATACGGTAAAGACTACATTGAGTTCATCTTTGGTCAAGTTTTAAGATACAGAATTTCTAATCACTAGTACAAGGCAGTATTTAGACCTACATGAACTGGGGGGATGAATATTGGAAATCTTTTACCTTTACGACGGGACCATAGTCAAGGAACAAATATTGTAACCTTAAGGATTGAGGTAAAACCTTAAGGTGAGTGCAAAGAGAAAATGAGGCTTCTCAACAAAATTGGGAAAATTCTTCATACAGTAGTGTACACGACCACAAAATGTCATCATTATAACCAAGTACCTTGCCTTATTATCCAATTTACTTGGGTAGGGGTTCAAAGATGACCACCACTGATGAGGCAATACGCCTCAACTGAGCTCTTGACCCATTTGGCTATAACTGACTTAGTTTGGGGTTGTTTGGGCTTACAGAAAGTATATTATCTTGACCTTCTTACTATCTTGACCCACATTTAGCTCTCATTTACTCCTAGGGCTTCATCCCAACACTCTTAAAACCATATACATGAAGGCTTTATGTCTCCCAATACATACCAAACAACACATCCTCCTGTCTCTTATGTCAGCCATAGATGTTAGATTAAAGTCAACGGAACCTTATCAATTTTGTTAGGTCCTTCTAATGTGTATGTCGTCCTCTTGACTCTAAATGCCGGATCCAGGATTTCAGCTTTCAGAGAAGTTCAGCCACCACCAGAAGTGTCTAGTAGAAGATTATTCGGAAATAGATGCTGGACATATCGGAGGATGCATGTGTATGATGGGTCTTTATGAATAGTTTTAACAGTGTATGTTTAATTTTAGAGTATAGATCACAAAATTCATTGAAGAAGCCACATGAACTCTGATCCTGGATTTCAGCTTTCGAGAATCCTCAGTATGGTCAACATGGTCAATTTAAGACTACCATGGGCCTTGACTACCATGGGCCTTGGGCTGTATGAATATTATAGCCCTACATGTCTGGTATTTACTTCCTACATACGGTACTAGAATCAAGCTTCTTGGGGAATGGAGGATTTGTCCCATCTGCTGCTTTCATGACCTTTGAAGGACCTCCAAAGCTCCTGAAATAGTTCTAGTGTTCATGTATATTGAGAGCAAGATTTCATGGGTGAAGTAACTTCTCAGTATAAAATTTGGTGACCATAGGCCCTCTCAAAGGCTTAGGCCCTGGGCTACCACCCAAACCACCTATCTTATAATCCACTACTGATCCTCAGAGAAGATAAGTCTACACAAGAGGTATCAAGTAGAGACTTTTTCCCTTCCCCAACATAGATGGTTGACCAAACTGAGCATGCTTGTGTACGAAGGGTCTTCTGGAACCGGTATAAGAGTATTTTAAGAGTGTTCGCTTCAGAACTTAGACAAGGTCCGTCCACCACATTCCAATGAAGCAATTGAAGAAGTCACATGAAGCACAAGAGAGACTAGTAATGAGCCGGTGCAGTCTCTTCCGAGGACGGGTAAGTGTGTGTTATCTGTATGCCTGCAGAGCCTCCCTTTTGTAGATTCAATAATGCAAGAGGCTTCTTATCAGCGGCCCGGGTGACTGATTGGAGCGGTGATATGTTTAGACAATTCACCATATTTAACTGAATTTACAGAAGCCGAGACTCAGACTGGAGTATTAAACGCCGGAGACTAATAGGGAATTAAACATGTACAAAAGACTAACTCCATTTCCTCTCGCGCGCCGTAATGTGTTTAGTTAATTTACTCGCAGTCATATCGCGTCTCTCTCTTCTTCCGTGGATCGTCTGGGATGTGTTTCGAATCGGCCGAAGATTAAATCTTTCTTTTATGTTTTATCTTCTGTTTTTTTACCCCCATTTTATTTTATTTTTTACATTATTAGTTTTATTATTTTATTGCAATATTTATCTCATCCAGGAAATTCCAATATGGCCGCCACCGGATTCCTCCCAGCCGGTAATTAAATACGGAGGATGAAGAGGCCTGAGTGCCAAAGACGATGTAACATTAATATTAATGCAACATGAGAGGGACAAATCAGTCACTTATTTAGTAGAAATGGTGTATGTGGCTCATTTGAAATTTAGATGTAAAATCTTAATGTGCCTGGTAAGTAAGAGGGGGGAAGACGCGCGGCGGAAGTGGCGAGAGGTCACCCCAGGAATGAGTCTAGCTGTCAGCCGCGTACAGACCGCGCTAATGAAAACAGGGGTCAGGATGCTGAACATTTCACCATACAAGGGACGCTCTGCTCCACAAGTATCCGCTGTCAGGACGCGACGCAAGAGAATTAATACAGAGCGAGATTATTATAGGAAGTGATTGTTATTGTAAGGAGAGGAGTCTATTCACTCGTAGAAATCTAGATAGACCATATATATCTACAGTATCTACATATCTATCTATCTATCTATCTATCTATCTATCTATCTATCTATCTATCTATCTCTTATCTCTCTATCTATCTCATATCTATCTATCTATCTATCTCCTATCTATCTATCTATCTATCTATCTATCTATCTATCTATCTATCTCATATCTATCTATCTCATATCTATCTATCTATCTCATATCTATCTATCTATCTATCTATCTATCTATCTATCTATCTATCTATCTATCTATCTATCTATCTATCTATCTATCTCATATCTATCTATCTCATATCTATCTATCTATCTCATATCTATCTATCTCATATCTATCTATCTATCTATCTATCTCATATCTATCTATCTCATATCTATCTATCTATCTCATATCTATCTATCTATCTATCTATCTCATATCTATCTATCTATCTATCTATCTATCTATCTATCTCATATCTATCTATCTCATATCTATCTATCTATCTCATATCTATCTATCTCATATCTATCTATCTATCTATCTATCTCATATCTATCTATCCATCTCATATCTATCTCATATCTATCTATCTCATATCTTTCTTTCTATCTATCTATCTATCTCCTATCTATCTATCTATCTATCTCATATCTATCTATCTATCTATCTATCTATCTAGAAGAAGTAAAATCCAAGTCAGCACAGTCTTATGGACTCCTAATAAGGAGGGGTGCAGCGCCCCCAAAGGGTCTGGCTTGATCCTCTTGTAGATAAATAAAGTAAAAAGCGGGCAGCACTCCATGGTTCAAATTTCAAAATAAGAGGTGAACTTTATTGAACAAGTGGCTACTTGTTCAATAAAGTTCACCTCTTATTTTGAAATTTGAACCATGGAGTGCTGCCCGCTTTTTACTTTATCTATCTATCTATCTATCTATCTATCTATCTATCTATCTATCTATCTATCTATATCATATCTTTCTATCTATCTCATATCTATCTATCTATCTATCTATCTATCTATCTCATATCTATCTATCTATCTATCTATCTCATATCAATCTATCTATCTATCTCATATCTGTCTCTCTCCTATCTATCTATCTATCTATCTCATATCTATCTATCTATCTCATATCTATCTATCTCATATCTTTCCTATCACATATCTATCTATCTCATATCTGTCTCTCTCCTATCTATCTATCTATCTATCTATCTATCTATCTCATATCTGTCTCTCTCCTATCTATCTATCTATCTATCTATCTATCTATCTCATATCTATCTATCTCATATCTATCTATCTATCTATCTATCTATTTATCTATCTCATATCTATCTATCTATCTATCTATCTATCTATCTATCTATCTATCTCATATCTGTCTCTCTCCTATCTATCTATCTATCTATCTATCTCATATCTATCTATCTCATATCTATCTATCTCATATCTATCTATCTATCTCATATCTATCTATCTCATATCTATCTCATATCTTTCCTATCACATATGCTAAAACCTAATGGATATTTCCAGTCTGTGTGATCTCTGCGCTGCTGTACTGGTGGTAACCGAGGAGGGAAACATGTTCAATTACTTTTGCCGGCCAGGTCTGCTCCTTTCTTATTTCTCATGCTGAGCGGCAGACAATCTGTTAGTGAATTCTCCAGGTTTTCGCACATGTACCCTGTCATTTCCGCCGACTGCTGCTCGAGCCGCAAATCAGATCAGAAATCAGGCCATTGTCTGCCGTACATTTATACATCAGGCATGTTATTCCCATATTTACTGGTTACAATCCTGGCCGCTCTCCACATAACACAACCTGGAGTTGATATTACAAAGTCGCAGGGTGGCGCGTGCTGCCGGCGGAGGCTGCTGTGATGAAATTTTTAGCACCTGCAAGTGCATAATACAGCAATGGGCTCCCCAGCGTCTCCGCGCCAGGAGGGACCTTGTTCTTTTAGCCGTAATAGTGGCGCGGCCTACTCATTATGCCTGACCGTGTGAAATGGCGTCAAGATTAACTCTCGGATTACTGGAAAACAAAGCCCATATTTTGAAGAAAACAAAGCGATTATCATCATTGGGGTGTTCAGTTATGGTTTTAAGGGGTTCTCCGCATTGGATGAGCCCTAGTTGTTGATAAGCAGTTGATCATAAAGCGCCACCTGCTGTGAATTGCAGCGATCAGTGAGGAAACCTAGTAGAAAGTGTTCAATTTTCCTACAGCGCCTCCACAGGAGAGATCAGATATTACATTGTGTCCATTCAAATCAATATCATGGGGGACAGGGCAAGTCATCCACAGAAAGATGGGAGAAATCTTATTTTCCGAACAAGACATGAGGATCCAGATCAACTAATTCACTACAATATTCTGATGAGTGCTTGGGCCTCTCTACTCTTCACCAAGAACAGCGCCATTCATTGTATAGTGGTCAATAGTGAAACAGCCCGTTTGAGCATCAAATCAACAGATTGGTGGGGGTCCAGCTCCAAAATTTCAAATATCTCATGTTTGGTGAGAAAATAGAGATGAGCGGACCTGATTGTCGGGTTTGGCGCTTGAGTTCGGCCACCTAACCCAGACATATTGCCGTATTGGCCAATCCGGGAATATGAAGCCCCTAGCAACTTCCCTATGGCTAAAATTGGCCAAGAGGAATCCCGCTGGTCAATCATATCCAGGGTTAGTTGTTAGGGGAGTCAATTTGTGGATTGGCTGTTCAGCACCCGGCAATATGTCCAGGTCAGGTGGCCGAACCTGAAGGCCAAACCCAAGTATTCCGTCCGCTCTCTCTAATTATGATGTTATACAATATACGTGGCATAGTGGCCTGACTTGGTATTGCAGTTTAGCCTTATTCATACCAACAGACTGAGCTGCCAAAAGCTTGTGTGACTTATCAACATGGCACCTAATCCCCAACCCTAACACCTCTTCCATGGTAACCGAGGTTCATGTTGGGCCTCCACAATTTTGATGGCCAATACTTAGTGGACTCCACACGTGGACAGGGTTTGGTGTTCTGCAAAGTCGCTATGGACTTTCCATTTAAATATGCAAATCTCCGAAATGAAACACAAATATTCCCGCATGCTCCTGTTTCCCGACGGCTCGGATTTTGTCACAACGTCAAATATTTTCCCCGACAATTACAATAAAACGATCATCATTGAAAATATTAGTTTGCATAGGGGGAAGAAAAAACCCTGGAGTGGCTCTAGCTGTTATTTATATCCCGCCTCAATTAGGGCCGTTTGTTACTCACAAATTGCTTTATAAACAGTAAAACGGAGCTCATTATTTCATGTAATCTGCGGTAATAGCGTAGACGACGTGTTTTATGAACACAGGCCTTAATTACTCCGACAATATTCCTGTCTGTGAGATAACTCTTACCAAAGTTTACTGTCAAAACAGACCGCGGGTGTCACACTCAAAGCACCGGGCTCAATGTTCTGTGGCCCGTGAGCAAGTGGGAACAAAGGTCTAGGAATGATGAGTCAACCACGTTGTGGACCATGGGATGGGCATGATCTATCACTCCATGACCTGCAGGATCAGGCATTAAGTACACCTGACCTTCACAGTAGAGGACATCCCACCCTGACCTGTGATAGGGGTGGTGCGGTCCAGTGGACTCACCTCGGTGTTGTATTGGGCGTCGAAAAAGAAGATGGTGAGTGTTCCTGTTGATCAGGTAGTGGGTTGGGTTTCTCAGGGGTCACTGCCATGGGGGTGTTGTTTTGTGAAGTGGATGTGTAGTAAGAAAGATGTCCCTGTCGTTGCGGTGGAACTGGATCGGGGGTTGATGGTGGCTCAATTAGGAGAATGTATATACCATTGAGATGGCGGAAGGGGTTGCAATACTGCAATATTGAGAATGTCTATGTCAGTGGGGTGGCATCTAGGGTTACAAATGGTGCAACAAGTAAAGATGAGTGGACCTGACTTCTGGATTTGGGTTCCACCGCTCAACCCGGACATGTTAAGGAGAATGTCCCTGGTGGGATCTACACTAAGGAATTGGGTCCCGATAGGGTGTGATAAGGAGAATGTCCCTTGGGGTTTGGGGTTTGGAATCGGGTCCCGATAGGGCGTGATAAGGAGAATGTCTCTATCATAGATGGGGGCAGTTGGTGCATTGGTTATGAATAGCAGAAGGGAAAAAGAAGAAAGTTTGGGTGATTTAGGTGGGCGATGGGTTAGAGGTTGAGATGGCCCAATAGGGAGAATTCATGATATTGCGCGGGAGTAGTGAGGTCCGTGATTGAGGGTACGACATGGAGTTTGTCCTTGTTGGACATTGAATCCTGAGCCTCAGTGCAAATTAAAACCAACCCGGAATTAGAGTCCGGCAAATCGAGTTGTCCGATATCCAAGGTGATGGAGATAAACCTACGTCCGGCTCGGTATAAAGTCTATCACCCCACAACCCGTTCCCACCGATGGCTGATTATCTCGGCTGCGTTGTCATTGCTATTAGCTGCTGGAATGTTGCAACCAATTAAAAGGAGGCAGACATAGAAGGTCCCCGATTTTCTAATTTTAACCGTCACACAGTGACAAATGAGATGATACTGCTCATGTAAGGCGAGGCTACAATCTGTCAAGACCCAGCACTTGTGACCCTCGCTGACACCCTCCTTACATTTGGTGTTATTAGTCTTGCTTACATTAAAATACAGGGGATGCACTTAACTCCTCGGCTGACAGACCAGGGAGCAGCACTCCACAGAGGAGACTAGTGCATTAATTACATCTACTCTATAGACTGCCAATATCCCTGCCCACAGATTACTATAGAAAGCTACATTATATGGTAGTAGATGTATATCATGTGTATCTATAATGTATATCCAGCTAAGAACAGACAGATTCATGGATAGATATGAGATAGATAGATAGATAGATAGATAGATAGATAGATAGATAGATAGATAGATAGATAGATAGGAGATAGATAGATAGATAGATAGATAGGAGATAGATAGATAGATAGATAGATAGATAGATAGGAGATAGATAGATAGATAGATAGATAGATAGATAGGAGATAGATAGATAGATAGATAGATAGATATGAGATAGATAGATAGATAGATAGATAGATAGATAGATAGGAGATAGATAGATAGATAGATAGATAGGAGATAGATAGATAGATAGATAGATAGATAGATAGGAGATAGATAGATAGATAGATAGATAGATAGATAGATAGGAGATAGATAGATAGATAGATAGATAGATATGAGATAGATAGATAGATAGATAGATAGATAGATATGAGATAGATAGATAGATAGATATGAGATAGATAGATAGATAGATAGATAGATAGATATGAGATAGATAGATAGATAGATAGATAGATAGATAGATAGATAGATAGGAGATAGATAGATAGATAGATAGATAGGAGATAGATAGATAGATAGATAGATAGATAGATAGATAGGAGATAGATAGATAGATAGATAGATAGATAGGAGATAGATAGATAGATAGATAGATAGATAGATATGAGATAGATAGATAGATAGATAGATAGATAGATAGATATGAGATAGATAGATAGATAGATATGAGATAGATAGATAGATAGATAGATAGATATGAGATAGATAGATAGATAGATAGATAGATAGATAGATAGATATGAGATAGATAGATAGATAGATAGATAGATATGAGATAGATAGATAGATAGATATGAGATAGATAGATAGATAGATAGATAGATAGAAGATAGATAGATAGATAGATAGATAGATATGAGATAGATAGATAGATAGATAGATAGATAGATAGATAGATAGATAGATAGGAGATAGATAGATAGATAGATATGAGATAGATAGAGAGATAGATAGATAGATAGATAGATAGATAGGAGATAGATAGATAGATAGATAGATAGATAGATATGAGATAGATAGATTTGGTATTATGTAATGTACTGTAATGTACAACCCCTGGTAGTATAAATTTTAGCAGTGCAGATATTAATAGCCTTGGTGCTCACTATAGTAGTGTAAGGGTAGACTGTGTTATTATAGGAGAAGACGATGTTATTGTAAGTCTTTATTACCAAGTGTAAGTGTAGACTCTAGTAATGTAATATGGTAGTTTAAGTGTAGATCACCTGCTGTAAGTGTAAACTTTAGTAATGCAAGTACTGACAGTGTAAGTGTAGACTATAGTAATGTGTAGTAGTAGTGTAAGTGTAGACTATAGTAATGTGTAGTAGTAGTGTAAGTGTAGACTATAGTAATGTGTAGTAGTAGTGTGAGTGTAGACTATAGTAATGTGTAGTAGTAGTGTGAGTGTAGACTATAGTAATGTGTACTAGTAGTGTAAGTGTAGACTATAGTAATGTGTAGTAGTAGTGTAAGTGTAGACTATAGTAATGTGTAGTAGTAGTGTGAGTGTAGACTATAGTAATGTGTAGTAGTAGTGTGAGTGTAGACTATAGTGATGTGTAGTAGTAGTGTGAGTGTAGACTATAGTAATGTGTAGTAGTAGTGTGAGTGTAGACTATAGTAATGTGTAGTAGTAGTGTGCGTGTAGACTATAGTAATGTGTAGTAGTAGTGTGAGTGTAGACTATAGTAATGTGTAGTAGTAGTGTGAGTGTAGACTATAGTAATGTGTAGTAGTAGTGTGAGTGTAGACTATAGTAATGTGTAGTAGTAGTGTGAGTGTAGACTATAGTAATGTGTAGTAGTAGTGTGAGTGTAGACTATAGTGATGTGTAGTAGTAGTGTGAGTGTAGACTATAGTAATGTGTAGTAGTAGTGTGAGTGTAGACTATAATAATGTGTAGTAGTAGTGTGAGTGTAGACTATAGTAATGTGTAGTAGTAGTGTGAGTGTAGACTATAGTAATGTGTAGTAGTAGTGTGAGTGTAGACTATAGTAATGTGTAGTAGTAGTGTGAGTGTAGACTATAGTAATGTGTAGTAGTAGTGTGAGTGTAGACTATAGTAATGTGTAGTAGTAGTGTGAGTGTAGACTATAGTAATGTGTAGTAGTAGTGTGAGTGTAGACTATAATAATGTGTAGTAGTAGTGTGAGTGTAGACTATAGTAATGTGTAGTAGTAGTGTGAGTGTAGACTATAGTAATGTGTAGTAGTAGTGTGAGTGTAGACTATAGTAATGTGTAGTAGTAGTGTGAGTGTAGACTATAGTAATGTGTAGTAGTAGTGTGAGTGTAGACTATAGTAATGTGTAGTAGTAGTGTGAGTGTAGACTATAGTAATGTGTAGTAGTAGTGTGAGTGTAGACTATAGTAATGTGTAGTAGTAGTGTGAGTGTAGACTATAGTAATGTGTAGTAGTAGTGTGAGTGTAGACTATAGTAATGTGTAGTAGTAGTGTGAGTGTAGACTATAGTAATGTGTAGTAGTAGTGTGAGTGTAGACTATAGTAATGCAAGTACTGACAGTGTAAGTGTAGACTATAGTAATGTGTAGTAGTAGTGTGAGTGTAGACTATAGTAATGTGTAGTAGTAGTGTGAGTGTAGACTATAATAATGTGTAGTAGTAGTGTGAGTGTAGACTATAGTAATGAGTAGTAGTAGTGTGAGTGTAGACTATAGTAATGTGTAGTAGAAGTGTGAGTGTAGACTATAGTAATGTGTAGAAGTAGTGTGAGTGTAGACTATAGTAATGTGTAGTAGTAGTGTGAGTGTAGACTATAGTAATGTGTAGTAGTAGTGTGAGTGTAGACTATAGTGATGTGTAGTAGTAGTGTGAGTGTAGACTATAGTGATGTGTAGTAGTAGTGTGAGTGTAGACTATAGTAATGTGTAGTAGTAGTGTGAGTGTAGACTATAGTAATGTGTAGTAGTAGTGTGAGTGTAGACTATAGTAATGTGAAGTAGTAGTGTGAGTGTAGACTATAGTAATGTGTAGTAGTAGTGTGAGTGTAGACTATAGTAATGTGTAGTAGTAGTGTGAGTGTAGACTATAGTAATGTGTAGTATTAGTGTGAGTGTAGACTATAGTAATGTGTAGTAGTAGTGTGAGTGTAGACTATAGTAATGTGTAGTAGTAGTGTGAGTGTAGACTATAGTAATGTGTAGTAGTAGAGTGAGTGTAGACTATAGTAATGTGTAGTAGTAGTGTGAGTGTAGACTATAGTAATGTGTAGTAGTAGTGTGAGTGTAGACTATAGTAATGTGTAGTAGTAGTGTGAGTGTAGACTATAGTAATGTGTAGTAGTAGTGTGAGTGTAGACTATAGTAATGTGTAGTAGTAGTGTGAGTGTAGACTATAGTAATGTGTAGTAGTAGTGTGAGTGTAGACTATAGTAATGTGTAGTAGTAGTGTGAGTGTAGACTATAGTAATGTGTAGTAGTAGTGTGAGTGTAGACTATAATAATGTGTAGTAGTAGTGTGAATGTAGACTATAGTAATGAGTAGTAGTAGTGTGAGTGCAGACTATAGTAATGTGTAGTAGTAGTGTGAGTGTAGACTATAGTAATGTGTAGTAGTAGTGTGAGTGTAGACTATAGTAATGTGTAGTAGTAGTGTGAGTGTAGACTATAGCAATGTGTAGTAGTAGTGTGAGTGTAGACTATAGTAATGTGTACTAGTAGTGTGAGTGTAGACTATAGTAATGTGTAGTAGTAGTGTGAGTGTAGACTATAGTAATGTGTAGTAGTAAAGTGAGTGTAGACTATAGTAATGTGTACTAGTAGTGTGAGTGTAGACTATAGTAATGTGTAGTAGTAGTGTGCGTGTAGACTATAGTAATGTGTAGTAGTAGTGTGAGTGTAGACTATAGTGATGTGTAGTAGTAGTGTGAGTGTAGACTATAGTAATGTGTAGTAGTAGTGTGAGTGTAGACTATAGTAATGTGTAGTAGTAGTGTGAGTGTAGACTATAGTAATGTGAAGTAGTAGTGTGAGTGTAGACTATAGTAATGTGTAGTAGTAGTGTGAGTGTAGACTATAGTAATGTGTAGTAGTAGTGTGAGTGTAGACTATAGTAATGTGTAGTAGTAGTGTGCGTGTAGACTATAGTAATGTGTAGTAGTAGTGTGAGTGTAGACTATAGTAATGTGTAGTAGTAGTGTGAGTGTAGACTATAGTAATGTGTAGTAGTAGTGTGAGTGTAGACTATAGTAATGTGTAGTAGTAGTGTGAGTGTAGACTATAGTAATGTGTAGTAGTAGTGTGAGTGTAGACTATAGTAATGTGTAGTAGTAGTGTGAGTGTAGATTATAGTAATGTGTACTAGTAGTGTGAGTGTAGACTATAGTAATGTGTAGTAGTAGTGTGAGTGTAGACTATAGTAATGTGTAGTAGTAGTGTGAGTGTAGACTATAGTAGTGTGTAGTAGTAGTGTGAGTGTAGACTATAGTAATGTGGAGTAGTAGTGTGAGTGTAGACTATAGTAATGTGTAGTAGTAGTGTGAGTGTAGACTATAGTAATGTGTAGTAGTAGTGTGAGTGTAGACTATAATAATGTGTAGTAGTAGTGTGACTGTAGACTATAGTAATGTGTAGTAGTAGTGTGAGTGTAGACTATAGTAATGTGTAGTAGTAGTGTGAGTGTAGACTATAGTAATGTGTAGTAGTAGTGTGAGTGTAGACTATAGTAATGTGTACTAGTAGTGTGAGTGTAGACTATAGTAATGTGTAGTAGTAGTGTGCGTGTAGACTATAGTAATGTGTAGTAGTAGTGTGAGTGTAGACTATAGTAATGTGTAGTAGTAGTGTGAGTGTAGACTATAGTAATGTGTAGTAGTAGTGTGAGTGTAGACTATAGTAATGTGTAGTAGTAGTGTAAGTGTAGACTATAGTAATGTGTAGTAGTAGTGTGAGTGTAGACTATAATAATGTGTAGTAGTAGTGTGAGTGTAGACTATAGTAATGTGTAGTAGTAGTGTGAGTGTAGACTATAGTAATGTGTAGTAGTAGTGTGAGTGTAGACTATAGTAATGTGTAGTAGTAGTGTGAGTGTAGACTATAGTGATGTGTAGTAGTAGTGTGAGTGTAGACTATAGTAATGTGTAGTAGTAGTGTGAGTGTAGACTATAGTAATGTGTAGTAGTAGTGTGAGTGTAGACTATAGTGATGTGTAGTAGTAGTGTGAGTGTAGACTATAGTAATGTGTAGTAGTAGTGTGAGTGTAGACTATAGTAATGTGTAGTAGTAGTGTAAGTGTAGACTATAGTAATGTGTAGTAGTAGTGTGAGTGTAGACTATAGTAATGTGTAGTAGTAGTGTGAGTGTAGACTATAGTAATGTGTAGTAGTAGTGTGAGTGTAGACTATAGTAATGTGTAGTAGTAGTGTGAGTGTAGACTATAATAATGTGTAGTAGTAGTGTGAGTGTAGACTATAGTAATGTGTAGTAGTAGTGTGAGTGTAGACTATAGTAATGTGTAGTAGTAGTGTGACTGTAGACTATAGTAATGTGTAGTAGTAGTGTGAGTGTAGACTATAGTAATGTGAAGTAGTAGTGTGAGTGTAGACTATAGTAATGTGTAGTAGTAGTGTGAGTGTAGACTATAGTGATGTGTAGTAGTAGTGTGAGTGTAGACTATAGTAATGTGTAGTAGTAGTGTGAGTGTAGACTATAGTAATGTGTAGTAGTAGTGTGAGTGTAGACTATAGTAATGTGTAGTAGTAGTGTGAGTGTAGACTATAGTAATGTGTAGTAGTAGTGTGAGTGTAGACTATAATAATGTGTAGTAGTAGTGTGAGTGTAGACTATAGTAATGTGTAGTAGTAGTGTGAGTGTAGACTATAGTAATGTGTAGTAGTAGTGTGAGTGTAGACTATAATAATGTGTAGTAGTAGTGTGACTGTAGACTATAGTAATGTGTAGTAGTAGTGTGAGTGTAGACTATAGTAATGTGTAGTAGTAGTGTGAGTGTAGACTATAGTAATGTGAAGTAGTAGTGTGAGTGTAGACTATAGTAATGTGTAGTAGTAGTGTGAGTGTAGACTATAGTAATGTGTAGTAGTAGTGTGAGTGTAGACTATAGTAATGTGTAGTAGTAGTGTGAGTGTAGACTATAGTAATGTGTAGTAGTAGTGTGAGTGTAGACTATAGTAATGTGTAGTAGTAGTGTGAGTGTAGACTATAGTTATGTGTAGTAGTAGTGTGAGTGTAGACTATAGTAATGTGTAGTAGTAGTGTGAGTGTAGACTATAATAATGTGTAGTAGTAGTGTGAGTGTAGACTATAGTAATGTGTAGTAGTAGTGTGAGTGTAGACTATAATAATGTGTAGTAGTAGTGTGACTGTAGACTATAGTAATGTGTAGTAGTAGTGTGAGTGTAGACTATAGTAATGTGAAGTAGTAGTGTGAGTGTAGACTATAGTAATGTGTAGTAGTAGTGTGAGTGTAGACTATAGTAATGTGTAGTAGTAGTGTGAGTGTAGACTATAGTAATGTGTAGTAGTAGTGTGAGTGTAGACTATAGTAATGTGTAGTAGAAGTGTGAGTGTAGACTATAGTAATGTGTAGAAGTAGTGTGAGTGTAGACTATAGTAATGTGTAGTAGTAGTGTGAGTGTAGACTATAGTAATGTGTAGTAGTAGTGTGAGTGTAGACTATAGTAATGTGTAGTAGTAGTGTGAGTGTAGACTATAGTAATGTGTAGTAGTAGTGTGAGTGTAGACTATAGTAATGTGTAGTAGTAGTGTGCGTGTAGACTATAGTAATGTGTAGTAGTAGTGTGAGTGTAGACTATAGTAATGTGTAGTAGTAGTGTGAGTGTAGACTATAGTAATGTGTAGTAGTAGTGTGCGTGTAGACTATAGTAATGTGTAGTAGTAGTGTGAGTGTAGACTATAGTAATGTGTAGTAGTAGTGTGAGTGTAGACTATAGTAATGTGGAGTAGAGTGTCTTCCTGACTCTGTAGCACAGCCTCTGTATCCCCTCACATGTAGCATCCTAGGTCGTCTCGTTCCCATAATTGGTCAGTGCGGAGTAACCTGCGTTACCTCATTCCTATCACAGTCCCATGTAAATCTGCTCAGACTCCACTACTTGTCATCACCCAATTACATATCATTTATAAGAAAGCCAGGCCGTGCCTGTGGCCCCCTCTGATAGTAGCCCCTCCATAGCCCCTCTCTATAAGAGGGTAGCACTTCCTTCCATGAGAGTGACCACTGGGAGCCTCCTCTGTATTGCTGTATATTGCTATTTTTACAATGGTCCGCGTTCCCTGTAGCTAATATTTAATGCAATATGTTGGAGATACCATCTTTTATTACCTCCATGGCTGCGGGGGACAGTGACACATTCCTTCCGCAGGCGAGAAATGTTATCTATTTCTGACCCCAGTAATAAGTGGAGGCTCCTTCTTCAGGACTAAGCTTCTAAAAGACTAAGACACTAAGATACAAACAATAGACAATGTATCTATTAAAGAATACAAATAATAAACAATGAAGTGTAAATATTTTGAAAAGTCAACTGAATTTTCCTAGGGCAGCAATCCTAAATATTCTATACTCTTCCAATATTCTATATTGTAGGGGGTGAAGAAAACTGAGATTTCGGGAGTTGGTTGATATATCAGCCTTGCTTTATACAATTACTTAAAGACTGTTGTTACCTATGGGGGGAGGGTCATGTAGTTTTGTCCAAATTTTTGTAAAAATTTAAAAAACAAATATATTAGATTGCAAAATTTAGAATAGGCCATTATTGTCCATATAGAAAACAGTGCCACCTATACAAATATGGCAGTACCCGGTACTGCAGCAGTTATTCATACAAAATTAACTGATCAATGTTGGCCAAAAATGAGGATTTTGGTCAGACCGGCCAACCATCTAATGACCTTTCCATTGACTGTAGATTTCAGGGTAACTAAATCCCTGCACCCCTTCATCTATGTTATTTTTAACCAATCTGATGACATCTTTCTCCTGGGAGGAAGCTGCGTTTTCATGGTAGGAATGCTAAGCTTCTGGTCTTGGAGGCATTCAACACTTGTCCCCATTGAAAGATGAACGTTATCTCGGTGAGTGAGGAACTCTCATGTATGGTCCAAAATTAGACTTTAAAGAGTCTCGTGGTGGCAGCGTAAATTTTGCTGGAGTATCAGTTAGTGTTTCCTTTAATCGCGAGGGTCTTAACTTAGCTGAGTGGTTTATGGCTCTGGGCATTGTAGGAGCCCAGGAATGAGAAGATGACTTTACACTTTGTTTCCCAGGGCTTGTTCCGCCTTCAGTTAACATTCATTTATGGGCTTCTTCACACACTGTCATCGCAGGGTGGGAATTTCAGGGTTAAAGGGGCATTTTCCTCAGATGAAGTGTACAAAAAGACCTATATACAGGGGTAGGTTTTAAGATCACTACTTGTCCCCATAAGAGCCTGGCATTAAGATGTCCTCTAAACCTCCTCTTCTCCTCCTACTTTTTGAGTACTACAACCTGCTCTGTCTGGTGGCAAAAAGCACCAACAATTTTAGAGTGACAGACAAAATTGTTGCCCCATTTAAAAAAAACTATCTATGTCTTTGTCCACTTCTAGTTAATTATTTATGTACTAAGCATAGAATATGTGATAGGTAGGAGTTTGACTCCTAAACCACCCATATTTATCTCTAATGAGATCCACTTCTGCTGTTGAGGACATGATGGCTCATTGGCCACGTGTCCTTCATGCAGTTACTGTACATCTCTTGTTAAGCAAGTAGGACTGAGCTGTAATATCAAGCACATCCACTATATAATGTATGAAGCTGTGCTTGGTAAGGAGCGAAGAGGCAATTGCAAAGGTGGTCTCTTAGGTTAATTGTTGAGAATCTCCAGTCTAAGACCCCCACTGATGTGAAATTGATGGTCTTTCAAAAGCAAAGTTAGCTCCTAGAAGAACTTGATCGGTTGCATCACGAATGGGTGTTGAGCACTTACATAGGGATCAACTCAATGCAAAGCCAAGGATAGAGAAAAAAGGAATACGCAACTGAGCCCATCCTAAGTCCATCTGAGGCCACCTGATGGCCTCCTGAGCCCAACTTTAGCACCATCACTAGGACCTGAAAGATGCCAGAGACTATTTGCACAAAGAAGAAAGGAAGTTCTACAACAAAGACCAAATTTAGTTCCTTTATTGACCTTAAGGAGAAAAGGGTCTTCAGGCCAACAATGTAATTCCCTTGGTTTGATGAGTCGATCATAGGTTTTTACCAGAAGTCAAGGAACTTGGACAAACCAGGTCTGAACACTCTTCGGGGCCCATAGCTGTGGCATGATCTACGTCTATGAATAAAGAAGAGACAAAGTTCTACCTGGATGACCAAAATTGGTTCCTTTATTGACCCTAAGGTCTAAAGGGTCTTTGGACAAACAATATAATTCCCTTGGTTTGATGAGTCCACCATAAGCCAAGGAACTTGGACCAACCAAGTCTGCCCCAGTCTCTTCAAGGCCAATTGCTGTGGCATGATCTACCTCTATGAATAATGAAGAGACAAAGTTCTACCTGAATGACCAAAATTGGTTCCTTTATTGACCCTAAGGTCTAATGGGTCTTTGGACAAACAATATAATTCCCATGGTTTGATGAGTCCACCAAAGGTTTTTTTACCAGAAGCCAAGGAACTTGGACTGACCAGGTCTGCCCCATTCTCTTCGAGGCCTATAGCTGTGGCATGATCTACCTCTATGCAGAAAAATATGAAAACTTTCAAGAGACGCGACGACAGCAAAAACATAAACCACGTATCCCTGAATTTGTAAATTCGAAACAACCGTCCGTGTAAAACCTGAATATGTTTTCCGGTTAGCGAAATCCATTTTTGTCTCCAATCCATCATGAAAGGTAACGGCAAATGTTACACCAGAGGGTTCCTCATTGCTGCCGATTTGCTACATTTAATTTTTCTCCCTTTGTAATTCTCTTATTAGGGGTAAATACAATCCTGAGATTCGGCCATAAATACAACAATAAATGAGAGGTGGGCAGGACGGCGGAGCGTTATTATGTCCTCGTTGCACTTTGGATAAAGGTTTTACCAAGTACTTAGGAAGCCTCTGACATTTGTAAAATAACCCCACGGACACCTCCCCATCAGCAATATTCACATTTACAGGGCCATTTAAAGTTTCTATAGCTTTTTTTTTTTTTTTCCCCTATTGATCTCCTAAAAGAGTTCCTAAAACAGACATTACTGCCTGCGGTTACTGATGAAACCAGATCGAGAGAGGAGTTTAGGAGGAAGAAACAGGAAACATTTGGCAAACCTCTAGAGATGAGCCATGACATCACCCCTCCGTCCTCTGTCTGCAGGATCAACGCTCAACCTTGAGGGTGGGGGGAATTTTTCTCACTACGAGGCTGTTTTTGCCTAATTTTTGCATATGGACACTTATTGCCCACTGTCATCTACCCTATAGGGGAATTCTGAACTAATACATGGTTCCCCTTGTAGAGTAGAGTAGTTATAAAGAGGGTCTCCGTCTATGGAGGACTCATCCGGTCCTGCATTACTCAGACAACTGATTCATATAAAGGAAGGCTATGTAATAACTCTTTTCTCCTGTGGTGTCACTGTTGGGAAATCTTACACTTAGGTTTTGCTATAGCAGTGGTGGCGAACCTATGGCACTGGTGCCGGAGGTGACACTGAGAGCCCTTTCTGTGGGCACCCAGGCCTTTACCCCAACACACAGTTTGCCAGACAGGACTCAGGGCTTCCTCATTTAGTTCCCAGAACGTGCCCCAAGAGGAACAAGTTCTCCATCTTTTTCTGTATTGGTGAACTCTCTTAGGTGGTCTCTTGGTCTCTAGGTTAATTGTTGAGAGTAAACAAAAAACTTTTATACAAAATAGTCAGCTCACCTGGACCTTTGTGGACTGTAAATCAGGACGTGGAAATCGGAGGCACGGATGATCCTCGGCTTGGAGCACAATGGTATACACAAAAACATTCAATCCAGCTTCCAATAAGATGCCACGTGGGGTAAAATCCAATTCTTTAATAATCACGGCTAAAAACAGCTCGTAAAGCAATGTGAAAAAAGTTAATACATTACACAGGGTAGCGGGGAGACCACTTCTTGCCTTCATGTGCCACATTGCTTTACGAGCTGTTTTTAGCCGTGATTATTAAAGAATTGGATTTTACCCCACGTGGCATCTTATTGGAAGCTGGATTGAATGTTTTTGTGTATACAATTGTTGAGAGTATCCAGTGTAAGACTCCAAGTTGTTGATGGTCTTCCAAAAGCAAAGTTACCTCCTAGAACAGTGGTGGCGAACCTATGGCACGGGTGCCAGAGGTGGCACTCGGAGCCCTTTCTATGGGGACTCAGGGCTTCCTCCTGCGGTACAATACAGCCCAGAACATTCCCCAAGAGGAACAAGTTCTCCATCTTTTTACTGTATTGGTGAACTCAGGACACCAATACGATTGAAACCTGTGATACAGCAGGGATCAATAAGTTACTGCTTACATTGTCATGTTGGCACTTTGCGACATATAAGTGGGTTTTGGTTGTATTTTGGGCACTCCGTCTCAAAGATACTTTGTGATCAGTTTATCCTTCCAACAAATAGGGATTGTTCATGTTCTTGAAGTGTGGACAGAAACTGGATGGGAGAAGGTTTGCAGGAAATGATAATGTGTAATGGAAAGTTGATGTACTCTGTTAGAGAACTCAGAACTAACAGAGGTGGACCCTCTATCTCGGGATGTAGACCATCTATAAAGAGAGTCTCTTTATCTGAACGACTTGTCCTGCCCTGCAATAAAATGTAGGTGGTGTAATACTTCATTTCTCCTGCGGTGTCGCTGTTGGGAACTCTCACACTTAGGTTTCCCCATAAAGACGATCGCTGGGGATCAAAGCTACTTAGTGATCAGTTTATGCTTCTAACAAATAGGGATTGTTCCAATTTGGAAGGAGTCTAAATGTGGAATTACAAAACTCACTGGACTATTAGTATAGAAACTGGATATCAATATATGTTAACCAATGAGAGGATTGAAAAGTGGACACAGCAGTGTTAGGGGAGGGCACATGAAGCTACAATCCTGAAATATGAATCCATATTTAGGAGTCTTTCTGCTACTAACAACATACATCTCTGTAGAGCACAGAGAGCACAGAGCACAGCAGTGTGAGGACAAGCTCCCGTTGCACTTGGAGAATCTTAAATCCTGAGATATAAATCCATATATCACAGTCCTGCTGCTACTAACGACACAAATAACAGCTCTCCTGGGACAATACCTTACACTGCAATGTGATGACATGACATTAGCGCACCAAGTCCAGCTACAATCCTGGAATATTAATCCATATTTCACAGTTCTGCTGCTACTAATATACACACAGAAAAGCAGTATCTCTCCAGGGACACTGGCTGCTGTCCACAGTGTAACAGCTGCTGACATATCCCTTTAAGAAATTTGTAGGCTGATGTTCGCTTTAAGCAGTGTTTCTTTTGGTCTTCTTCCCCGAACAGTCAGGATTATTATAAGAACACTCGATAAAGTCAATGGTGACGTTTCCTTAAGTAACTGTGGTGTTTAAGTGACGGCGTAACGAGCCATTATTTACTCCTGCAGAGCGTCGCTCTATCCTGCCGCCTGCGCCCATAGAGGATGCACCGGAATAGCTGCTCGGTGCATATGGGTTGGATGTGAGCCGGATCTGGAGGGAGGGGGGTGGGGGAGACAAGTGTCTGCAATCCTTCCATGCCAGGATGTTTGTTAGGAAGGGTCCCTTGATGGCCCATAGATATATTATTAATGCACATTCCCAGATGCTGTTCCGCTATCACTGGCCGGTGAGATAATCGTTGCTCTCATACTCGCGCTTTGTGGCGTTTATACAATAATCCGCCACTAGATCCTACAGAGAACGTGCAGCGGGTCTTACAGGAGCCTCTCCTGGTGTATGGGTCTGTATTACCCATAATAGCAGACACGCCAGCCATACACTTCTGCTCACAGCTATTCCCTCTGACCATGACACATGCACACCTGGCATTTGTTCTCAGGGTACAAGGTGCCATTCCTGGATTAAAGGAGACAAATAACTTACATCAATTGGGACCCTGATACAAAGCTGAGCAGATATAGTTTGTAAAGCGCTACAGAGTATGATTTATGAATATGACCAGAAATAGAACATCTCAGTTCCAAGCATAATGGCTAAAAGTTCAGCTCTTGTGTACTTAAAGGGGTTTTCCAGGAATCTGGTAAATAACTTGGAGGCAGTAGCAAGGGGGGGGGGGGGGAATATCTCATTACACTACTTTTTTTTCTGGGTCAGTACGGACCTCCAATTTTTGGCACTGTGCCACCAGAAGTTCAGGCTGGGGTCAAGGGACACGCTTCAGCCAATGACCTTCTCTGACTAGCGTAGTTCACTTTCTCTGACCACAAGACTTCACATTCTCTGACCAAAGAGCGATACTTCCTCTGACCAAAGGATGTCACTTCCTCTGACCACAAGATCTCACTTCCTCTGACCACAGGTTGTCACTTCCTCTGACCACAAGATGTCACTTCCTCTGACCACAGGTTGTCACTTCCTCTGACCACAGGATGTCACTTCCTCTGACCACAGGATGTCACTTCCTCTGACCACAGGTTGTCACTTCCTCTGACCAAAGGATGTCACTTCCTCTGACCACAAGATCTCACTTCCTCTGACCACAGGTTGTCACTTCCTCTGACCACAAGATGTCACTTCCTCTGACCACAGGTTGTCACTTCCTCTGACCACAGGATGTCACTTCCTCTGACCACAGGATGTCACTTCCTCTGACCACAGGATGTCTCTTCCTCTTACCGCAGGACGTCACTTCCTCTGACCACAAGATGTCACTTCCTCTGACCACAGGTTGTCACTTCCTCTGACCAAAGGATGTCACTTCCTCTGACTACAGGATATCACTTCCTCTGACCAAAGGATGTCACTTCCTCTGACTACAGGATATCACTTCCTCTGACCAAAGGATGTCACTTGCTCTGACCACAGGATGTCACTTCCTCTGACCACAGGTTGTCACTTCCTCTGACCACAGGATGTCACTTCCTCTGACCACAGGATATCACTTCCTCTGACCACAGGTTCTCACTTCCTCTGACCAAAGGATGTCACTTCCTCTGACCACAGGACGCCACTTTCTTTCCCTCTTTACTGACTTCAGCAGCAAAATGTGGTCCAACTGGTCTTACAACAACCTAAAAGCAGCTATAACTTTGGGGCTTAAAAGTTGGGGCCTGAAATTATAAAGTTATATAAAGGAGATTCAATGGATTCTTTGGCAAAGCACCAACATGAGTGTGATATTTATACAACAAAGGCTAAAAAACATCATTCCTGGCCCTTTAAGAGAGATATAGAACAGAGAAATTGCAACATTTGTAGAAGATCAACGCAACAATGTATTCAGATCATGATGCTTGTTTAGGTGACATGGCCAAGACGGTTTTATTGACAGGACAAAAGTAAAAAATAAAATAAATTAAAAAATTCTGGCTAAACACTAAATGCTGTCAGCTTAGAATATGGCGGCTGGAACAAAGGCGAAATACATTTCCTGTACAGCTGATTGGCAAAACATGGCATTGTCAGCTCGCGCCATTGTCACTGGTCTTAAAACATGATAATAAGCATGTCACCGTATTCAAATATCCGGGTGACAGCGCGCTCCGCCAGCGTGACGTGCCGCGCACAGACGACTGTCAGGGCTCTTTTCATCCGGCAAATGCGTCGCAGATGATGAAGCTTATTCCCCTGTAGCTAAAGGACAGAGATTAATACGGAGGTTATTGTTTATTCTTGTGTTACTGTCGCGGCGCCAAACAAAAAAAATAATAATAACACTAATTGTGACCAGACTGCGGGCGAGCTTTACCCAGTCACACCGGAGCAGCACAACACATCCAGCTCTGCTACATGGTGGGGTTAGGAATGGTGGCGTATAGTTGCAGACTTGCCGCATTAGTTATTTTTCGCAGTTTTTTTCATTAGATCGGATGCAGCATTTCAAGAGTTAATTTATTGGCGCTTGACAGAACTATTGACTTACGCTGAGAAACAAGTAATTTGCCGGCCCAGCCAATCACAGCGCAGGTAATTGCCGGGGTAAGCAGTCCTAAGGGGAAGAGTCCTCTAGAAAATGTTTAGAGGTCTCAAATCTATCTATCTCATATCTATCTATCTATCTCATATCTACCTATCTATCTATCTATCTATCTATCTATCTATCTATCTATCTCATATCTACCTATCTATCTCCTATCTATCTATCTATCTATCTCTCTATCTATCTATCTCATATCTATCTATCTATCTCATATCTATCTATCTCATATCTATCTATCTATCTATCTATCTATCTATCTATCTATCTCATATCTATCTATCTATCTATCTATCTATCATCTATCTCATATCTATCTATCTCATATCTATCTATTTATCTATCTATCTATCTATCTATCTATCTATTTATCTCCTATCTATCTATCTCATATCTATATATCTCATATCTATCTATCTATCTATCTATCTATCTCATATCTATCTATCTCATATCTATCTATCTATCTATCTATCTATCTATCTCATATCTATCTATCTCAAATCTATCTATCTATCTATCTATCTATCTCATATCTATCTATCTCATATCTATCTATCTCATATCTATCTATCTCCTATCTATCTCCTATCTATCTATCTATCTATCTATCTATCTATCTATCTCAAATCTATCTATCTATCTCAAATCTATCTATCTATCTATCTCCTACCTATCTATTTATCTCATATCTATCTATCTACAATGTACCTATCTCATATCTAGATATATAGATGTGAGATAGATAGAAAGATAGATATGAGATAGATGATAGATAGATATGAGATAGATAGATATGAGATAGATAGTTATGAGATAGATAGATAGATATGAGATAGATAGATAGATAGATAGATAGATAGATAGATATGAGATAGATAGATATGTGATAGATAGATAGGAGATAGATAGATAGATATGAGATAGATAGATAGATAGATAGATAGATAGATAGATAGATAGGAAATAGATAGATAGATAGATAGATAGATAGATGGATAGATAGGAGATAGATAGATAGATAGATAAATAGATATGAGATAGATAGATACATAGATAGATAGATATGAGATAGATAAATAGATATGAGATAGATAGATAGATAGATATGAGATAGATAGATAGGAGATAGATAGATATGAGATAGATAGATAGATAGATAGATATGGGATAGATAGATAGATAGATATATAGATAGATAGATAGATAGATAGATAGATAGGAGATAGATAGATAGATATGAGATAGATAGATAGATAGATAGATATGAGATAGATAGATAGATAGATAGATAGATAGATAGATATGAGATAGATATGAGATAGATAGATATGAGATAGATAGATAGATAGATAGATAGATAGATATTATGAGATAGATATATATGAGATAGATAGATAGATAGATATGAGATAGATAGATTTGTCTTTAGATAATTATTTTTTTTCTTCTTTTCTTACTCTTCTAAGGCAGACATTCTCTCTGATCTTCCCTCCTTCTTCTCGCCGCACTCTCAGCTCTGCTATATCTCAGCCCATCCATTCCCCATTACCAACAATATAAATGGCTCCCCGTCTCCTCATTAATATTACAGATATTTCTCTGTATGTAGACCCTGATGTGGGCGACATATGCGGCAGGTGTGTGAAGACTTTCATTGTCATCACCTTGATTCCTCATTAGAGCTGAGGAGCCGCTGTAATAGCATTAAAATGAATGCAGGCCATTTGCAGCAATCTTCTGTTCACACCATCTCCAAATGAAGGGCGGCATTGCATAATCCAGCAGCCTGCGCTCTGACAGCTGGATGATTTATGCTCTCAGTCAGAAGAATGGGGGAGCCTGCAGAGGAGGCAGCGGGAGCAAGGTGCTGGCAAGACAGATGCTCTCAGTGGGCGCCAGCTCCTGCCAGCTCAGGTACTCCACTACCCAGCGCATAGTGCCAAAGCCTGGCACGCCACGCAACATTACTCGCTGCACTGGAAATAGGAAAGACTGGAGCGAAAGGATACACAGGAATTATCCGGACAAAGTTCTGCTTTCCTTATTGTCTCCTGAAGATCCATTGTTATTTATCTGTATTATACGGGTCCATGGCGGCGAATAATCCTGGCACTTAATCTGAAAAAAATCTAATTTCTGTATTTCTCATATCTATCCAATATCCGCTTTCTATTTATCTGTCTCTAATTGTCCAATAACTATCTATCTCCTATCTATCTATCTATCTATCTATCTCATATCTATCTATCTATCTATATATCTCATATCTATCTATCTATCTATCTATCTATCTCATATCTATCTATCTTTCTATCTATCTATCTCCTATCTATATATCTCATATCTATCTCATATCTATCTATCTCATATCTATCTATCTATCTATCTATCTCATATCTATCTATCTATCTATCTCATATCTATCTATCTATCTATCTATCTCCTATCTATCTCATATCTATCTATCTCATATCTATCTCATATCTATCTATCTCATATCTATCTATCTATCTATCTATCTATCTATCTCATATCTATCTCATATCTATCTATCTCATATCTATCTCATATCTATCTATCTCATATCTATCTATCTATCTATCTATCTCATATCTATCTCATATCTATCTATCTATCTCATATCTATCTCATATCTATCTCATATCTATCTATCTCATATCTATCTCATATCCATCTATCTCATATCTATCTATCTATCTATCTATCTCAAATCTATCTATCTATCTTTCTTTCTTTCTTTCTTTCTTTCTTTCTTTCTTTCTATCTAACCATCTCCTATCTATCTATCAATCTATCTATCTCATATCTATCTAATTGTGACTTCTCCACCTTCTGGTTGGGCGAGAGGTGCGGTTTTTAGGGCCGGGACACCGTCCTTCCATTCTAGGAGTGAAAGCGGAGCTGCCCGCCTCTTCACAGGGCCCTACCGGAGCCAGTACCATATTCTTATGTCCAGTTGCACCTATAAGTGATACCCTATGAATGCTCAATGACTTCATTCTGCTACATATCTAGAGATTTATGTAGGACTCTGCTCATGTTACACAGCCGGTGCACCGTCCTTCCACCCAAGGTGCAAAAACGGATCTTCCCGCCTCTCCATGGGATCCCATACCAACTACTGCCCTATACTCATGCCCAACTGCACTTATAGTGCTAACCCTATAGACATGGATTGTATCAGATTTCTTCTACTTATGTAAAGACCTAGTATTCTCTGTATTCTCCAGTTTATGATTTGGTTACAATGATATTATGATACCACATACGAAGCACAACCCCCAATTACGAAAACATGAAGGTTTTAGCTCAGAACTCACATCGGACAAGGTAGAGTTAAAATAATTCACAGCCTTCCCTAGACCAATATCAATGCAGAGAATAAGTTATATCTGATTTCATAGAGATATCATAAGTCTTATACAGGCAAATCCATGGAGCGCGGATTCCATCCCCAGGCCTGACCTCGGCACTTTTCAGACATATTAGATAACCGATAATCATTTTCTTTTGGAAACCTTATTTCATCTCTAAACAACGACACTGCAGAAACTCAATTCTTACGTCTTAAAGTAAGGATCCTATATCAGTATCTGTGTACTAAAGGAGTCTTCAATAGAGACTTATGGCGGGGGGGAAGATGCCGCTAGTAATGGACCGTTACCTATTGCGGTAAGGTGAAACCGGCCAAAGGTGCCAACGCTAGCCAAACACTTCCAGAAAAGTGCTAAATCAGCACCAAATTACTCTCAAGGGGGGGGGGGGAATGGGGGGGGAGTTAGCACAATTTCTCTTTTATGAGTTTGTTTTGTTCAGAAAAGTGTGAAAGAAACAGGTAACTAGTTGGGATGAATAAACTGATATAATAGAAGCAATTTATTCTTATAAAAAAAAGAATAAAAAATAAGAAAGTAGAAAAGAAAAAAAATTATAAATAATAACAGTAAAAATAAAAATGAAAAAAAAAGGATAGTAATAATAATAGGTTAAAAATATAATAAAAGTACAAAATAATATAATGAAATAGCTAAATAAGTAATAAATAAGCAAGAGAAGCCTCGAGCTAAGGCCAAACTGTCAGCCAGATGAATGGAATAAGAATGATGATAAAAATAACAATTAAAAAGATATAATAGTAATAATAATAATAACAATAATAATATTAATAATAATAAAAAATACGATAAAAAAACTAAATGCATAAACTTACAATCATACAAAGCTAACGTTACTTTAAATATAATAAAGTAATAATATAAATCAGTAATTGACTTACAGAAAAGAAAATAAATAATTAAAAGGTGTAAAAAAAATACTATTAAAAAAGTAAAAAAAATGTAAAGAATAATCAAAAATATAAAAAAAAAAATTAAAAAAAATCAAAAATTAACTGAAGCTAAATCGTTTGATGTGAAATGATGAAGTGGTACAAGTAGTGATCTCTGTGTAAGTTCTGAGCCGTCTCCTCGTGGAGAGGACGTCTCTAGAGGGAAATTACTGCATGTGAAGAAGCCCTATCTGGCGCGCTGTCTGTTTGCTTCATTAGTCAGCTGTGTTTTAGATCGCTTCGTAATAATTATTTTAATTGCTTTTTGATCGCGGATAAGTGCAGAAAACAGGCAGAAGAAATATTTATGTTTAGGTTGTGAAGTGTTTCAGATCAATAACAAACTCGGCGTCTTCTTAATCGAGGCGGAGGAGGAACGCTTAATTGAAAAAGAGAAAAAAAGTTCAACTAAATTAAAGCTTTCGAGAACTAAGACGTCTACCATGGTTAGGAATCTGCACCGATTGGCCCATCAGGAGGATATTTAGACTTTGGGTATAAGAAGATATGACAAAGAGTTGGGGAACTGTAGGCTGAAACATGGTGGGCAACTCTAGGACACACCTGGTGGATGAAGACCAAGTGTTGAAGACCATCAGCATTATCTCAAGGTTGAGGAGACATAGGAAGCAGGATCCTTAGCAGGTACTGCTTAAGAGTCAAAGTTCTAGGTTGAAGTGTGAGGCCTATATTAGGTAATAGTAGACCAAAAACAAACTATCCCACAAATATGGCATGAGTATGCTTCCACTAAGATCATTCTGAATGTTCTTACTTGCTCTCGTGGCTTCTAGCGTGATCATTACTAAATGTTCTAACATGTTCTCTTGCCAATCCCTTCCCTTCCTTGGTTGAACTTGATGGCCATGTGTCTTTTTTCAACCGTATAAAATATGATACTATGACTTCTAACGTGATCATTGCCAAAAAGGAATGGTGGCAAAACAAAGTCATAGGTTGACTTGGTCCACAAGAGTCTTAAAGTATCTTCTAGATGTCCTTTGAAGAACATGGTGTGTCTTTGACAAAAGTCACGCTATAAGGGGTCTACAGGTGTCAATCCCATCCAACTTGGTACTCCATAGTCTTTGGCATTAATAAATCAACCAACAATGGAGTCTTAGGTTGACTTGATCTACCAGTGCCTTAAAGAACCTTCTGGATGTCCTGTGTATAACATGGCATGCTTTTGCCGAAAGTCATGCTAGAACGGGTTTGGTGGTGTCAAGCACCCCCAAACCAAGTCTCTATAGTCTGTGGCATCCATAAATTAGCCAATGATGAGGTCATAGCTTGACTCGGTCCACCAAATTCTTAAAGGATCTTCTGGATGACCTGCTCTACCAGCATCTTAAAGTACCTTCTGGATGTCCCGTGTATAACATGGCATGCCTTTGATGAAATTCATGCTATAACAGGTTTGGAGGTGTCAAGCACCACCAAACAAAGTCTCTATAGTCAATGGCTTCCATAAATTAGCCAATGATGAGGTCATAGCTTGACTCGATCCACCAGATTCTTAAAGGATCTTCTGGATGCCCTGTGAATAACATGGCTTGCCTTTGACTAAAGTTGTGAGGTGCATCAGAAGATTTGTAATAGGGTTAAGTGGATCAAATGCTCATCCAAAACTGGTTGAATTTAGCTTCAAGCTTCAAGTAGCCAAGAGCTTATGCTATAAGAGGTCTTGAGGTGTCATTCCCACCAAAGTTCTGGTGCTTGTGGGGGACTTGGAAGTCCCTCTGCTAACGGAGAGATATCCATTTTTACATAACACATGTCATGTGGAAGTTTTGGTAATTTGCAACGGGAATCCCTAATATTTAAGCAACGGATGATCTCAAAATCCTACAAGTGTTCCCATAAAATCTCTACTGTGCAATCAGCCCTCAGCAGCCAATACTATACATATTCTGCATATCTATAGGGAATGGATTTCGGATAAATCCTCCGATTCCTGTGATTAATTGTTCCCGCCAGGTCGCCGCGTCGCCCGGTGCCGTCCAATTCTTTGATTACATGACAAATTATTCATTTGTTAAGCAAAAGAAACAGATTTCATATTGAATGAATGCGGCGGCCGGGGGATCATTTTTCAGCTCTGCAGCAGATGATGTACACATGTCTGGATATTGATCAGCCTGACCTCTGCCGAGAGTAAGTGCCCGGCCCTACATCAATATGGAGTATCTGAGTGTATGAGGGGCATGGGGGGGCTACCCTCTACATACTCATAAGGGACAGGGACGCTATCACCTGGCACATCCCATGTCACAGAGGGAGTAAAAGCTGCCAAATAGATAGATAGATAGAAAGATAGATATGAGATAGATAGATAGATAGATAGATATGAGATAGATAGATAGATATGATACAGATAGATAGATAGATAGATAGATAGATATGAGATAGATAGATAGATAGATAGATAGATAGATAGATAGATAGATAGATAGATAGATATGAGATAGATAGATATGAGATAGATAGATATGAGATAGATAGATAGATAGATAGATAGATATGAGATAGATAGATAGATATGAGATAGATAGATAGATAGGAGATAGATAGATAGATAGATAGATAGATAGATAGGAGATAGATAGATAGATAGATAGATATGAGATAGATATGAGATAGATAGATAGATAGATAGATAGATATGAGATAGATAGATAGATAGATATGAGATAGATAGATAGATAGATAGATAGATATGAGATAGATAGATATGAGATAGATAGATAGATATGAGATAGATAGATAGATAGATAGATAGATAGATAGATAGATAGATAGACAGATATGATTACCAATCACAGAGCATCTTTCATTCTCTGCAGCAGTTTTGAAAATTGAAAGCAACAATGCTGGTTTTCCTTCTAGACAGTTTTACAAGCCTGTATAGAGTGATGAAAGTTCAGAGCGAGACGTCTTGTGGTGTATACAATATAAACACTGCACAAGCATCTGACCGCAGCATGAGAGTGCGGCCTGGTCACACTGAGGCGTCCTGTGCCTTGTGCCTTATTGAAGCCTATAGGGGGTAATGGCTGTGGTTCTGCCCTCGCTGTAGTGCATTCCTCAGTGTCGCCTGTCACTAGCAATAGGGTATTTAAGTGCATTAAAGTTTACACCATGTGACATCTGATAATACACCAGCATCAGATATATGATATCTATCTATTTATCTATCTATCTCATATCTATTTATCTATCTATCTCATATCTATTTATCTATGTATCTTATATCTATCTATCTATCTCCTATCTATCTATCTATCTATCTATCTCATATCTATCTATCTATCTATCTATCTCATATCTATCTATCTATCTATCTATCTATCTATCTATCTCATATCTATCTATCTATCTATCTCATATCTATCTATCTATCTATCTCATATCTATCTATCTATCTCATATCTATCTATCTATCTCATATCTATCTCATATCTATCTATCTATCTATCTATCTATCTCATATCTATCAATCTCTCTCATATCTATCTATCTCATATCTATCTATCTATCTCATATCTATCTATCTATCTCATATCTATCTATCTATCTATCTATCTATCTATCTATCTATCTCATATCTATCTATCTATCTATATATCTATCTATCTATCTCATATCTATCTATCTCATATCTATCTATCTATCTCATATCTATCTATCTATCTATCTATCTATCTATCTATCTATCTCATATCTATCTATCTATCTATCTCATATCTATCTATCTCATATCTATCTATCTCATATCTATCTATCTATCTATCTATCTATCTATCTATCTATCTCATATCTATCTATCTATCTCATATCTATCTATCTATCTATCTATCTATCTATCTATCTATCTATCTATCTCCTATCTATGTATCTATATATCTCTTATCTATCTATCTATCTCATATCTATCTATCTATCTATCTATCTATCTATCTCATATCTATCTATCTATCTCATATCTATCTAACTATCTATCTATCTCATATCTATCTATCTATCTATCTATCTATCTATCTCATATCTATCTATCTCCTATCTATCTCATATTTATCTATCTATCTCATATCTATCTCATATCTATCTCATATCTATCTATCTCATATCTATCTCATATCCATCTATCTCATATCTATCTCATATCTATCTCATATCTATCTATCTCATATCTATCTATCATTTATCTATTATTAAGTTAATATATTACAGACTTTTCTGGATATTCTTCTATACGTCCCTCTTTACATGACACCTATAGACACACATTCACATTACATCTCCACCACGTTGGCCCTGAAGCACTTTAGAAAATGACCCTTATTTAAATCTTGGGTGAGGCCTATTTATATTAAATCCAGGCACTCGGCAACAAATGGCAGTGCCACATTGATATATGGGCTAATGGGTGGCAGAATGCCGGAACAAAGAACAGCTATTTATCTATGTGCTCCAGGGGGGAGATGCCACCCCAGACCCCGTCCTCCATCTTTCAGGCCTGATCCATTACCGGGCTGTCACCACCGCTTCAGTCAATAAGCAAATATTCCGCCATTTCTACCCAAAGAAGCCCCGGCCCCCCCACCCCCCGCGTCTGTGGAATATTAATAGGAAGCTTAATAACCTCTCTCTAAATTAGACCAATGCAGACACCATGCATGAAACCAAAAGGAGGGTGACAAATGAAGATCCGCCAGGAAGGCTTTCAACTGGGCTCAAATTATTTTTTTCATCATAAAACATGATTAAGTTTTAATGGAATCCCGGTGTAAGCGAGGTTATGTATCCACACCAGCCGCCGCGCCTAATCCTCACGAAAATGAGTTCTTGTAACATGACCAAGAGGAATGGCCGCAGCTCCACTGAAGACCCTTTCATTTCATGTTTGTTGTCTCAGTACAAATTAATTTATCCATGAGCCCCCCCCCCAACCAGCCAAAGCCACGGACTAGAGCAGCGCTGTGTGATAGGACTAGAAAATATTATAATATCTGTACAAATTATACATAGAAGTAGAATGGCAAGATGTCATCAATCTCATCTATCCATTCACATATCTATCTATCTCGTATCTATCTATCTATCTATCTATCCATCTATCTATCTCATATCTATCTATCCATCTATCTATCTCATATCTATCTATCCATCTATCTATCTCATATCTATCTATCTCATATCTATCTATCTCGTATCTATCTATCTATCTATCTATCTATCTATCCATCTATCTATCTCATATCTATCTATCTATCTATCTATCTATCTATCTATCCATCTATCTATCTCATATCTATCTATCTATCTATCTATCTATCTATCTCATATCTATCTATCTCATATCTATCTATCTCATATCTATCTATCTATCTATCTCATATCTATCTCATATCTATCTCATATCTATCTATCTATCTATCTCATATCTATCTATCTATCTCATATCTATCTATCTATCTATCTATCTATCTATCTATCTATCTATCTATCTATCTATCTCATATCTATCTCATATCTATCTCATATCTATCTCATATCTATCTCATATCTATCTATCTATCTATCTATCTCATATCTATCTATCTCATATCTATCTATCTATCTCATATCTATCTCATATCTATCTCATATCTATCTCATATCTATCTATCTATCTATCTATCTATCTATCTATCTATCTATCTCATATCTATCTATCTATCTATCTATCTATCTATCTATCTCATATGTATCTATCTCATATCTATCTATCTATCTATCTATCTCATATCTATCTATCTATCTATCTATCTATGTATCTATCTACCTATCTATCTATCTCATATCTATCTATCTATCTATCTATCTATCTATCTCATATCTATCTATCTATCTATCTCATATCTATCTCATATCTATCTATCTATCCATCTCATATCTATCTATCCATCTATCTCATATCTATCTCATATCTATCTCATATCTATCTCATATCTATCTATCTCATATCTATCTTTCTATCTCATATCTATCTATCTATCTATCTCATATCTATCTCATATCTATCTATCTCCTATCTATCTATCTATCTATCTCATATCTATCTATCTCATATCTATCTATCTATCTCATATCTATCTATCTCATATCTATCTATCTCATATATATCTATCTATCTATCTCATATCTATCTATCTATCTCATATCTATCTATCTATCTCATATCTATCTATCTCATATCTATCTATCTATCTATCTATCTATCTCATATCTATCTCATATCTATCTATCTCATATCTATCTATCTATCTATCTATCTCCTATCTATATATCTATCTCATATCTATCTCTCTCACACCCTAGAATCCTCTTGATACCAGACATGACCATAGCTACTATGTAAACCGTTTACACAACATAAAATCTAGACTGTAACAGACACAGATAAACCGGACCTCTCCGATAATATCTAGAAACTTCTAGCAACTAATTGTCCTGCGGATAGTTTCCCTTTTTTCCTCTCCACCCGAAACACAAAATATTATCAGAAAAGCACGAGAGCCATAAACGTGTGTGCAGTGAAAGCAGCGGCTCCTCCTGCGCCAGAATAAATAGGAGAATTTTTTTTTGTGTACAGTCACCCCCGGCCGCGATAAACAAGACTTTGCCAGATTTATGGCGGCCGTTCTTGGCTTCATATCAAGTCTTAATTTGTACAGCCTCTTTAAAACACATTAAAAACACATAAAAGGCTTTAAGAAGAGACGTGTTAAAACGCAATGTGTTATCTCTTGATATTACCCGGCAAGTGCTTTGTTTAATATCTTGCATTAATGAAGAAGATCCTTAAGAATATTATTACAAGGAAGAGCATAAAAAAACAGATCCGAGGTCACCGCCGCGCTATTAGCTGACGCTCGCCCGAAAGATTTCCTTTGAATACAATTAAAGCTTTATTTTTACTCTTCATTCCTGACTCCACCAAACAATTCTGGTTCATTGTTCTTTCTATCAGTCAGTGATAAGAAAGGAGAGAGATTTCTTCTTCTAGTCCAGGATTAAAGCTTCCGTGTACTCATGGATGTCGCTCTTCTACCATATGATTGAGACTTCCAAGGACTCATGGATTTTCCTCTCTTCCATGTCATTAAACCTTCCGTGTATTCATCATAGATGTTCCTCAAATACCATGTGATTAAATCTTCCAGGTACTCATGAATGTTCCTCTCCGAACATGATTAAAGATTCTATGTTATCATGGATGTTCCTCTACTAACATATGATTTAGGATTCTATGTTCTCATGGATGTTCCTCTACTAACATATGATTTAGGATTCTATGTTCTCATGGATGTTCCTCTCCTAAGGTATGATTAAAGATTCTATGTTCTCATGGATGTTCCTCTACTAACATATGATTTAGGATTCTATGTTCTCCTGGATGTTCCTCTACTAACATATGATTTAGGATTCTATGTTCTCATGAATGTTCCTCTCCGAACATGATTAAAGATTCTATGTTCTCATGGATGTTCCTCTACTAACATATGATTTAGGATTTTATGTTCTCATAGATGTTCCTCTACTAACATATGATTTAGGATTCTATGTTCTCATGAATGTTCCTCTCCGAACATGATTAAAGATTCTATGTTATCATGGATGTTCCTCTACTGACATATGACTTAGGATTCTATGTTCTCATGGATGTTCCTCTACTGACATATGACTTAGGATTCTATGTTCTCATGGATGTTCCTCTACTAACATATGATTTAGGATTTTATGTTCTCATAGATGTTCCTCTACTAACATATGATTTAGGATTCTATGTTCTCCAGGATGTTCCTCTACTAACATATGATTTAGGATTTTATGTTCTCATAGATGTTCCTCTACTAACATATGATTTAGTATTCTATGTTCTCATGGATGTTCCTCTCCGAACATGATTTAGGATTCTATGTTCTCATGGATGTTCCTCTACTAACATATGATTTAGGATTCTATGTTCTCCTGGATGTTCCTCTACTAACATATGATTTAGGATTCTATGTTCTCATGGATGTTCCTCTACTAACATATGATTTAGGATTCTATGTTCTCATGGATGTTCCTCTCCGAACATGATTTAGGATTCTATGTTCTCATGGATGTTCCTCTACTAACATATGATTTAGGATTCTATGTTCTCCTGGATGTTCCTCTACTAACATATGATTTAGGATTCTATGTTCTCCTGGATGTTCCTCTACTAACATATGATTTAGGATTCTATGTTCTCATGGATGTTCCTCTACTAACATATGATTTAGGATTCTATGTTCTCATGGATGTTCCTCTACTAACATATGATTTAGGATTCTATGTTCTCATGGATGTTCCTCTACTAACATATGATTTAGGATTCTATGTTCTCATGAATGTTCCTCTCCGAACATGATTAAAGATTCTATGTTCTCATGGATGTTCCTCTACTAACAAATGATTTAGGATTCTATGTTTTCAATGATGTTCCTCTACTAACATATGATTTAGGATTCTATGTTCTCATGGATGTTCCTCTACTAACATATGATTTAGGATTCTATGTTCTCCTGGATGTTCCTCTACTAACATATGATTTAGGATTCTATGTTCTCATGGATGTTCCTCTACTAACATATGATTTAGGATTCTATGTTCTCCTGGATGTTCCTCTACTAACATATGATTTAGGATTCTATGTTCTCATGAATGTTCCTCTCCGAACATGATTAAAGATTCTATGTTCTCATGGATGTTCCTCTACTAACAAATGATTTAGGATTCTATGTTTTCAATGATGTTCCTCTACTAACATATGATTTAGGATTCTATGTTCTCATGGATGTTCCTCTACTAACATATGATTTAGGATTCTATGTTCTCATGGATGTTCCTCTACTAACATATGATTTAGGATTCTATGTTCTCATGGATGTTCCTCTACTAAGATATGATTTAGGATTCTATGTTCTCATGGATGTTCCTCTCCGAACATGATTAAAGATTCTATGTTCTCATGGATGTTCCTCTACTAACATATAATTTAGGATTTTATGTTCTCATGGATGTTACTCTACTAACATATGATTTAGGATTCTATGTTCTCATGGATGTTCCTCTACTAACATATGATTTAGGATTCTATGTTCTCATGGATGTTCCTCTACTAACATATGATTTAGGATTCTATGTTCTCATGGATGTTCCTCTACTAACATATGATTTAGGATTCTATGTTCTCATGGATGTTCCTCTACTAACATATGATTTAGGATTCTATGTTCTCCTGGATGTTCCTCTACTAACATATGATTTAGGATTCTATGTTCTCATGGATGTTCCTCTACTAACATATGATTTAAGATTCTATGTTCTCATGGATGTTCCTCTACTAACATATGATTTAGGATTCTATGTTCTCCTGGATGTTCCTCTACTAACATATGATTTAGGATTCTATGTTCTCATGAATGTTCCTCTCCGAACATGATTAAAGATTCTGGGGCACATTTACTTACCCGGCCCATTCGCGATCCAGCGGCGCGTTCT
Source organism: Engystomops pustulosus (assembly GCF_040894005.1). Classification (NCBI taxonomy): domain Eukaryota; kingdom Metazoa; phylum Chordata; class Amphibia; order Anura; family Leptodactylidae; genus Engystomops; species Engystomops pustulosus. Next base: position 15,647,546 of record NC_092413.1, on the reverse strand, counting down.
CTGCACAGGATTCGGGTCCGGCTGGGATTTAAGATGGTAGTTCCTCCGCCGTCCACCAGGTGGCGCTGCAGCGCCGAAAATAATCTTAACGCCCCGGAATGCACCATCCCATAGAAGGTGAAGGTGAGCGCTCCCCAAGCGACACATTTTCGGTTTTTAAATGCGGCGGTTTTTCCGAATACGTCGGGTTTTCGTTCGGCCACGCCCCCCGATTTCTGTCGCGCGCATGCCGGCCCCGATGCGCCACAATCCGATCGCGTGCGCCAAAAACCCGGGGCAATTCATGTACAAGCGGCGCAAATCGGAAATATTCGGGTAACACGTCGGGAAAACGCGAATCGGGCCGTTAGTAAATGACCCCCATTATGTTCTCATGGATGTTCCTCTACTAACAAATGATTTAGGATTCTATGTTTTCAATGATGTTCCTCTACTAACATATGATTTAGGATTCTATGTTCTCATGGATGTTCCTCTACTAACATATGATTTAGGATTCTATGTTCTCATGGATGTTCCTCTACTAACATATGATTTAGGATTCTATGTTCTCATGGATGTTCCTCTACTAAGATATGATTTAGGATTCTATGTTCTCATGGATGTTCCTCTCCGAACATGATTAAAGATTCTATGTTCTCATGGATGTTCCTCTACTAACATATAATTTAGGATTTTATGTTCTCATGGATGTTACTCTACTAACATATGATTTAGGATTCTATGTTCTCATGGATGTTCCTCTACTAACATATGATTTAGGATTCTATGTTCTCATGGATGTTCCTCTACTAACATATGATTTAGGATTCTATGTTCTCATGGATGTTCCTCTCCGAACATGATTTAGGATTCTATGTTCTCATGGATGTTCCTCTACTAACATATGATTTAGTATTCTATGTTCTCATGGATGTTCCTCTACTAACATATGATTTAGTATTCTATGTTCTCATGGATGTTCCTCTCCGAACATGATTTAGGATTCTATGTTCTCATGGATGTTCCTCTACTAACATATGATTTAGGATTCTATGTTCTCATGGATGTTCCTCTACTAACATATGATTTAGGATTCTATGTTCTCATGGATGTTCCTCTACTAACATATGATTTAGGATTCTATGTTCTCATGGATGTTCCTCTACTAACATATGATTTAGGATTCTATGTTCTCATGGATGTTCCTCTACTAATATATGATTTAGGATTCTATGTTCTCATGGATGTTCCTCTACTAACATATGATTTAGGATTCTATGTTCTCCTGGATGTTCCTCTACTAACATATGATTTAGGATTCTATGTTCTCATGGATGTTTCTCTACTAACATATGATTTAGGATTCTATGTTCTCATGGATGTTCCTCTACTAACATATGATTTAGGATTCTATGTTCTCATGGATGTTCCTCTACTAATATATGATTTAGGATTCTATGTTCTCATGGATGTTCCTCTACTAACATATGATTTAGGATTCTATGTTCTCCTGGATGTTCCTCTACTAACATATGATTTAGTATTCTATGTTCTCATGGATGTTCCTCTCCGAACATGATTTAAGATTCTATGTTCTCATGGATGTTCCTCTCCGAACATGATTTAAGATTCTATGTTCTCATGGATGTTCCTCTACTAACATATGATTTAGGATTCTATGTTCTCATGGACGTTCCTCTCCGAACATGCCTAATCCTGTGTTCTAAATGGAGAGAAGCTTTCACTAGAAGTATCTAAGCCTTGGTGTCTAAGGTAGGGCAGGCTTTTGGCCATTTTCATCCGACACATATCTAAGATATTGGGCCATCTTAAATCTCTAGTAGTGACCTTCCCTATATTCTAGTTGAAAGTCCGAGATGGAACTAAAAGTTTCTATGGCTTCATTGACATTCTAGGTTCCTTCATGCCACCAAGACAGTATTTTGAGAAGTAAAAGTAGAAATTTTCGCTTTCGAAACAGTAGCACGGCATTGACCCAAGCAATAGTTTGAAGGTTGTGTTTAGATTTAATGACTTTTATGACTTTCACAGATAATTTCTGGGCTTCTATAAGATTTCCAGACAGTAACTAAACCCTCAGGTAGTCCCTTGTAACAGAACCGGCACATGTATGGGACAGTGTTCTTCGGAGGCAGCAGCAGGGTATTTGCACAGTAAATCATTTTCATTATGTAAGTTGTACACGTAATCCTCTTAAGGCCTCTCTGCACTTCACCTCCACTTTATTCTTCAGACAAGCACCGGCAGCTAATGAATTCTGAAATGTTTTAGCTCTCAACAGCATTTAACTAGTCAGTATAACTTAATCAATGACTGGGGAGGAGGGGGAGACAAAATATGCATCAACTGCCAGAGACGGGGCCTAGACTATGCAAAACCGAAACTTCTAGTATCGGAACCACAAAACGGAGATATTAGGAGGTTTTATGATACTTACACCTGGTATTATTATGTTATTTGTCTTACACTTGATTACTCAAGATATTGTAGGCCTCAAAGAAATCTTGAGGAGCAAATTGATGGGGGCCTCACCATAAAACCATAGGATCAAAGATATTTATGGGGACAATTGCCATGACTGGGGAGGAGAGGGAGACAAAAAATGCATCAACTGCCAGAGACGGGGCCTAGACTATGCAAAACCAAAAACTTCTTGTATCGGAACCACAAAACGGAGATATTAAGAGGTTTTAAGATACTTATACCTTGTATTATGATGTTATTTATCTTAGACCTGATTACTGAAGATACTTTAGGCCTCAAAGAAACCATGAGGAGCAAATTGATGGGGGCCTCACCATAAAACCATAGGATCAAAGATATTTATGGGGACAATTGCCAATTGCCATGACTGGGGAGGAGAGGGAGACAAAAAATGCATCAACTGCCAGAGACGGGGCCTAGACTATACAAAACCAAAAACTTCTTGTATCGGAACCACAAAACGGAGATATCAAGAGGTTTTAAGATACTTATACCTTGTATTATGATGTTACTTATCTTAGACCTGATTACTGAAGATACTTTAGGCCTCAAAGAAACCATGAGGAGCAAATTGATGGGGGCCTCATCATAAAACCATAGGATCAAAGATATTTATGGGGACAATTGCCAATTGCCATGACTGGGGAGGAGGGGGAGACAAAATATACATCAACTGCCAGAGACGGGGCCTAGACTATGCAAAACCAAAACTTCTTGCCTCGGAACCACAAAGCGGAGATATTAGGAGGTTTTATGATACTTATACCTTGTATTATGATGTTACTTATCTTAGACCTGATTACTGAAGATACTTTAGGCCTCAAAGAAATCTTGAGGAGCAAATTGATGGGGGCCTCACTATATAACCATAGGATCAAAGATATTTATTGGGATATGGACAATTGCCCACAAGTGATAGACCTCTAAGTCTACTTGATGCTCCCTATTGATACACAAGGACCCAAGTTTGCCATAAAGCGTTGTACATGAATACAACAGGCGATCATGTAGACATTAGGGCAAATTTACTAGGTTAACCCTGTCTAATATAGACCAGTTGGTCTAAAAATGGGTCAAATTGGGTCCATTGACTTTTTGAGCGTTGCCATGACTGGTCATACCGAATATCTACAAGCGGTGCCAAGGTTGGGCCATGTGGCAAAAGAACATGTCTACAATTCCAAAAAGAACCAATAATTTTGCTCACAGATCTCAATGTTTTCTCCAAGTTTTCTCTGGGAAGCTGTGATATTTACTGGCAGCCCCTGGCAGCCGTGTTTCTGGCTGACTGGATCGCCGTGTATCACAATGAATATCTCAATTTTTTTTTTCAACTAAATAGATTTGAACTGTCAATTTGGAGGCCCACTGAGCCACCAGCATGTACCGAACACTGTGACCAACATGGAGTCTGAAGCAGCAAATTTTATTACAGACTGGTAATTGAATTGAACAGGTTTACATTTGAATAGATTTGCAACACCACGATCCCAGACACGGCGCGGGAGACGCCAATGCGAGTAAAGGTGGATGCGGAGAATTCTCTTACAGCTCACACTGGGTAACAAGGAAGAGAAGAATACAGTAATCTTACATCGCGGAGGAGAAGACAACAACCCAACGTCATTCCGATGTTATGCTCAATGTGGTGCCATTATCTATCTATCTCATATCTATCTCATATCTATCTATCTCATATCTATCTATCTATCTATCTATCTATCTATCTATCTATCTCATATCTATCTATCTATCTATCTATCTCATATCTATCTATCTCTATCTATCTCATATCTATCTATCTATCTATCTATCTCATATCTATCTATCTATCTATCTATCTATCTATCTCATGTCTATCTCATATCTATCTATCTATCTATCTATCTATCTCATATCTATCTATCTATCTCATATCTATCTATCTATCTCATATCTATCTCATATCTATCTCATATTTATCTATCTATCTATCTCATATCTATCTATCTATCTCATATCTATCTATCTATCTATCTATCTATCTATCTATCTCATATCTATCCATCTCCTATCTATCTATCTATCTATCTATCTATCTATCTATCTATCTATCTCATATCTATCCATCTCCTATCTATCTATCTATCTCATATCTATCTATCTATCTATCTATCTATCTATCTATCTATCTCATATCTATCTATCTATCTATCTATCTATCTATCTATCTCATATCTATCTATCTATCTATCTATCTATCTATCTATCTATCTCATATCTATCTATCTATCTATCTATCTATCTATCTATCTATCTATCTATCTATCTTCTATCTGTCGATCTATCTATTTATCCATCGATCTTTACCATATCTATCTATCTTTTGATCAATCGTGATTTACCATGTAGGTTCCTCCCAGGACAATAAGATATGTTGGAACCAGATGTTTCTGTAATCCCTAGTATATCTATGAGCAGTTTTCCTTTCCCTAGTCCTGGGACTATATATTCTTTAGTACTTTCCCTTGCAGTATGCTGACCCTCTTACCCCTCTGTGCTTGTGTCCCGTTGAGAAGTACCTGGCACACATCTGAACACTGAGACTAGATTCGGCGCATTACCAGCTGTGCGATATTTTCTTCCCATCCAATATCACATCATATTTTTTTTTTTCTAAGTGTTTAGTGAACTTGGCAGCGATCCGTGGTGAAAGTGCCACCATCAGGCCAGCGAAGCAGCTGCCCAGAATAAGGGCCCTTCTAGATTGCTATCATCTAATAGGACTGTGTATGTGGGGGTTTTATACTCCTAATTTTGTCATCAATCTGTCGCTTTTTTTGTTTTACTGGAATATTTAATTCCAGTAAAAAATCAGGAATGTTCTAAACATTTGGGACTACAGCGGTGATGTCTATGATGTGGGCACTTCAATGTGGTGGCTATAAAGAGTTACCATACTCTCTGGAGGACCACAGCAGGACAGCATTATCTACAGTGTAATACTACACTTCTCCTGCGGGGGTGCTGTAGAGAAATGAAACACTTACTGTAGATTTCCACTACAGATCACTGATGATCACTGCAGCACCACAACCCACGATTAGTATATGGACCGGGGAACTTTCCAGATTAAATTGGCCAATAACTTTTTGGTTGTTATAAGGGTTTTCTTGGCATTTTTATGGATTATATGGAATAATCTTGTATTGGTATAAGCTTAGACGTATTGCTAATACCAGTGGTTGCATTTAGATCTGCCATAGAGATACTATAACATTCATATATACCATAGGGATCAAATGGGTCCTCGGAGAGGGACCTAATGGACCGTATGGCTATCTTGGGGAGAACCTGTATGGGACAGTTCTATTTAGGACCAAAGGGAGTGGAAAACTGTCCCATGGGATATAGAGCGAAAGGACAATTTATGAGCCCTTCTTTCTTACGAGAAACACTTGGCCATAGTAGGGGGCCTAAAAAAGTTATTAATCAAAATCCATCCTGATAAACCAGGGACATTACTCATAGATCCCGGCACCGTTACTGTAGTAATCATCTTATATTTGTTATCCATGGCCTCCTTCCTTCTATAATCAACTTTTATAGTTATGCTAATAAGTCAGAAGGGCTCCTCAGAGTGTTACCTGAGCCCCTCTGTGCTGTAGCTTCACAAGCTGTTACACTACCTCCCCTTCCCCCTGCTCCTGCACAGAGTAACAGACTGAAACCAGAGTACAGACAGAGACCTTCAGAGTCATTAGCATAATGATAAAAGTTGATTTTAGAAAGAAGGAAACCATGAATAATACATATAAGAAGATTACCACTGTTACTGTGCCTGGATCTATGAGTAATGTCCCTGGTTTATCAGGATGGATTTTGATGGTAGATGTTGTGTAAATCAGGTTTATATATTACATACACAAGGTTCAGGGGAGGGGGGGTACCATCACTCGCACTACAGCTACACCCCCACCATCTATTTATTGTACACGTCCAATCCTCTTTCTCTAAGTTTCTCTCCCAGATCTTCTCCTTCCTCCCAGACATCTCTTGGTCTCCTCCAGTCCTTCCTTATCCCTATTTACCAGCCGTAATCCTCTGTCTGTCAGTGCTGCGTCCACAATCTGTCCCTGCCACTCTCCTCATACTCTCCCATTGTCTGTGTCTGACACTATTGGATTTCTCCGAGCAGCGACTTAGCTCCAATTAAAAAGCAGCTGTTGGGACTGTGTCCGTCTGACAGCCATAAAACTGGAGAAACCTGTTTAATATAAGCAAATCTAATAAACACATTCTTATACAGGCCAATGAAAGAGGCCATAAACCCCTCTGGACGGCCCCATGTCGGGGGAAGGGGGGGTACCTTAATATCCTCATTCATAAAATGTGCTACAATGTCTCCTACATATACATATATGGCGTATTTTTACTCATTTACGTCTTTTCTTGCTCTATGTGATGGGAATCCATTATATTATCTGGTGTTATCAATAGAATGCGGGAGAATGTAAACAATGTAACAACAATGTAACAACAATGTAACAACCCGATGCATGATTGCTTATACCATAGCCAAGAATGGAGCATTTTGTGAATACGTTTACTTAAAGGGGATTTCCAGGAAGCTGAGAGGTTGGGGCTGAATTGAGAAAAGATAAAGAATTCATCCCTGCTCCATCTTCGGTTTGAGGTATCGCTCCGGTACTTCCGGTTTCCAGGTCTGCGCCTAGGGCTTATGGAAAGCGCTTTAGCCAATGAGTGTCCTCCATCCACTCCGTTTTCCACTTGAATTTTCTTCCTTTGTTGCCACCTTGTCCAAAGAGGCCACTCATTGGCTGAAGTGGCTTCCGTGGCCATATGGAACTTCCTGCCGATACCCGGCATGGAAAACGGAAGTACCAAAGCGAAATCAGATTTGGGAGCTGGAGAGGGTTAAATTTGAGCTCCTTTTTTCCCACCCTGATCCACCAAAGCCTTTAATTATTCCGTTTTTTTTTTCATACAAAAATGCAACAGATGTAGCAGAGCTCAGTTTGCCACACGCTACTATCCATATACAATGGGAAGCATTTTTCACACATTGGCGCAAATGTGGCAGCATGCCATGGTGCCCCTGCCCTCCAGATTGGTCCCTACCTGGCGTAGAATTGCACCATAACCTGTGCTTGAATGGGTTAAGGCTATAGGCAGTGCGCAGCTACGGGGGCAGGAACACCCACTTTACTGCCTGGCAACGCCCCCTTCCCTTCCAATCGGCATAAAGTAGTTTCAATGCTTGGCTCTGCGCAAGGAATTGCGACTAAGGGTGATTCAACACAGGGCGTTTTTGGTCCATTTTTAAGCATGCGTTTTCAGCCAGTTTAAAAACGCATCCGTTTTTGACTGTTTTTGTCCGTTTTTCCCAATGATCTTAATAGATAAACAGGTTGTAAGCAGCCAAACGTCTGGCACCACCCCTTCCCCTCGCAAACGGCGTAGAGTAGTTGCAATGCTTGGCTCTGCGCAAGGAATAGCGACTAAGGGTGATGCCACGCATGGCATTTTTGGTCCGTTTTTAAGCATGCGTTTTCAGTCCATTTAAAAATACATGTGTTTTAAAAATGCATCGGTTTTTGAAAACTCATCCGTTTGTGTCCGTTTTTCCCAATTATCTTAATACATAAACAGGTTGTAAGCAGCCAAACGCATTGTAAACAGTCAAAAACGGATGTGTTTTTAAACGCACTGAAAACCCATGCTTAAAAACGGACCAAAAACGCCTTTACACCTGTTTCCAGGCATGTAGGCTGTGATAAATTCCTCCAAATTGGTTATTATACTATTATATTATCTTAAAGGGATCAGATGGAGTTTCCATTTGTAAATTTTCAAAGTGTCAAGTTATTTTTTGTACTAGTTTTGAATCCATCCTATGAAATAACGCACTCAGCTCTGCTACATCTCCTTAAGACGCAGGATTTCAGCACCTACCTTCTTTCAGCATGCCGACTTTTAAGCACTTCATGAAGCGGCAGGCTTGGCACGACTTGCGTCTACGCTTTGTGATTTCACATTCGTTGGTGGCCGGGCAGCTGTATTCTATGTTTCCTATTGTGGACAGAAAGTGGAGATGAGAACAGATCTTACCCCCGGGATACAAGAAGACGGTCACCTATACACAGAGACGTATAGCGGCATTACATATCACTACTATCAAGTATCAACAAGACAAAGTGGAATTTAAAGGCAATGTACAACCTTATAAAAATACTGATACTTTTTCTAATCAGTTTTTATTTTCTGATTATATTTTTTCGATTCCATTATCTGTAAATTATTAGGGGGGGGGGGGGGGCGGCCATCTTGCCTGAGCTTCTGTTAACAGCATTTAGGGATGTACAGTAGACACAGGGAGATTGTTGTGGGCATGCTCTGGGATCAGTGCAGGAAAGAGATCAAGGGGATCTGTGACATCACTGATTTTGCTGGTTTGTGCAAAGGACCTTAGTTTGGAGGGTGTTGTGGTCATGCTCTGTCACCTATGTAGAGGTCATTGTGTAGGAAAGGGGGGGGGGATGAGCTGCAATATCCACTATTGCCACTAGAGTCAGGAGTTGGCTCAGGAAACTTCCATGGGTGAGTTCTGTGGGCATGCTTTGTGGCAGGTCCCTGTGCTGGGAGTACGAGAGCTGTGACATCACCTTTTTGGGAAGGTTAGGAGTTCACTCATTGAGCAGGATCTGCGAGGGCAGCAGTGCGTACCTTTTACCTCTGGTTTTTGGAGATGAATTAATAATTTGCATGGGATGTAACTTCACTACTGTACTTTCTATATGTGTGTTGAATTATTTTAATTTGGAAACTTTTTAAATAAAAAATATGGGTAAAAAAATGTAATTTGCAAGGGGGATGGGCATGCTCTGTGACCTATGCAGAGGTCACGGTGCAGGGAGAGAAAAAAATTAGTTACGACCTTGACTTTTGTTACCAATGTCTTTTAAGGGAGAGTGTTGTGGGCATGCTCTGCGTCTAGTTCTCTCTGGCCTTTCTCTTGGCTTTCATGGAAGAATGTTGTGGGTGGGCATGCTCTTTAACCTGTGCTGCAGCCATTAGTGCAAGGAAAGGGGAAAAGATTAGTTGCGACCTTGACTTTTGTTACATTGGGGCTCATTCACTAAGGGTTCGCGGAGCGCATTTTCGTTGGGTTTCGCGGTGATTTCCGTTTTGCGCCGAATTTCCCCGGGATTTTGGTGCACGAGATCAGATTTTGCCGCATTGGCACCGGCTTGCACGCAACAGAAATCTGGGGGCCGGGGGGGGGGGGGCGGACCGTGGGACATGTTGTAGAGGTCACGTGAATGTTGTGGATTGAATCTGCCTTTTTAATATTAGCTCCTTTTTGGATGACACACTTCCCTTTAATGATGCCCATGTCACAATAAACCTCCGCCTATCGTACACTTTCATCACCGCGAGATTATCCCACACTTAACATCTCAGCGCCATCTACGCTTCTCCGAATTTCCCCCCCAAACCTTCCCCGTCACTCAAATCTGAACTTATTATGACTGTTTTATGTTGTTTTTATGCTTATTTTTGCCTCTATCCTTCCCGTGTCATTGTAGTGAGCAGGAGTCTCCACCTCGGAGCTGGTGTAGAGCAGCTGGTGCTCTCTGGATAATACATTGTGAAATCTCGCTGGGGGGGGCGGAGGTCAAGCTGTCGGAGCAGACGTCTTGCGATAAACAGCGTCCTCTTAGCGGCTCGTTTGCATATTCGCTTTTCCTTTTTAACGGTTGAAAGTTACAAGTTAAAAAGGTTAATAAAGCGGAGGGTTTGATTTATTAGGATGTAGGGGCAGCGGTGAGTAATGCGGGGCTCATTCACATGTTGTGAGGGCCTGGCCTCCTTCCCTCTTCCTCGGGAGACCCTCCCCCCTGTGATTAAGTGCATTAGTATCTTAATGAAAATGCATTCTGTTTATTGGTCTCCGGGGAGGGGAGGGGGGAGGAGGTCATCCTAGCAAATGCATAAATTGTCACCAGAGACAGTCACAACGTAATTGCAATCTTCCATTTCCTTGGCGAGTAGGGTCCATCGGCGGACCCCCGGAAACACGCAGGCGTTTTAGTAATTAGCATAGAGTCTGCCCGGGACCGGCGCATTGATGAAATATTTCAGAGTTAATCACACTTTGTAAACACTGATTCATATTGACTTCCTTTCTCCGGACTGATGGCTCCTCATTAAATATCACATTAGCGGATTGCGGGGCGGCGGCGCCAGGCAGAGGATGGTGCTAATGCCACCCAATACAAAAAAAAATAAATGGGGGGGGGGGAACGTGCGATTCTTGAAAAAGGTGTTAAGTGGCCGCGATAAAGGAGACAGGAGACTGTCAGCGGGGAGATAAGGGGGAGACTGTGCTCTATGGATTAGCGAGGGCTATAGGATGGGGAGCAGACACTGGGGGGGGGGGGGGGGGCAGGTCACTAATACATGGCACTGGGAGGATCTGATGCCAGACTAGAGGGAGCGTGATAGGGTCAAGGGGTTATCTATCTATCTATCTATCTATCTATCTATCTATCTATCTATCTCATATCTATCTATCTATCTATCTATCTCATATCTATCTATCTATCTATCTATCTCATATCTATCTATCTATCTATCTATCTATCTCATATCTATCTATCTATCTATCTATCTCATATCTATCTATCTATCTATCTATCTATCTCATATCTATCTATCTATCTATCTATCTATCTATCTCATATCTATCTATCTCATATCTATCTCATATCTATCTATCTATCTATCTATCTATCTATCTATCTATCTATCTATCTCATATCTATCTATCTCATATCTATCTATCTCATATCTATATCTATCTATCTCATATCTATATCTATCTATCTCATATCTATCTATCTATCTCATATCTATCTATCTATCTATCTATCTCATATCTATCTATCTATCTATCTATCTATCTATCTATCTATCTCATATCTATCTATCTATCTATCTATCTCATATCTATCTCATATCTATCTATCTATCTATCTATCTATCTATCTATCTATCTATCTATCTTCTATCTATCTATCTATCTATCTCATATCTATCTATCTATCTATCTATCTATCTCATATCTATCTATCTATCTCATATCTATCTATCTATCTATCTCATATCTATCTATCTATCTATCTCATATCTATCTATCTATCTATCTCATATCTATCTATCTTTCTATCTATCTCATATCTATCTATCTATCTCATATCTATCTATCTATCTATCTCATATCTATCTATCTATCTATCTATCTCATATCTATCTCATATCTATCTATCTATCTATCTATCTATCTATCTATCTATCTATCTATCTATCTATCTATCTTCTATCTATCTATCTATCTATCTCATATCTATCTATCTATCTATCTATCTCATATCTATCTATCTATCTATCTATCTATCTATCTCCTATCTATCTATCTATCTATCTCATATCTATCTATCTATCTATCTCATATCTATCTATCTATCTATCTATCTATCTATCTCATATCTATCTCATATCTATCTCATATCTATCTATCCATCTATCTATCTGTCTATCTATCTATCTATCTATCTATCTATCTATCTATCTCATATCTATCTATCTATCTATCTATCTATCTATCTATCTATCTCATATCTATCTATCTCATATCTATCTATCTATCTATCTATCTATCTATCTATCTATCTATCTATCTCATATCTATCTATCTATCTATCTATCTCATATCTATCTATCTATCTATCTATCTCATATCTATCTATCTATCTATCTATCTATCTCATATCTATCTATCTATCTATCTATCTCATATCTATCTATCTATCTATCTATCTATCTCATATCTATCTATCTATCTATCTATCTATCTATCTCATATCTATCTATCTCATATCTATCTCATATCTATCTATCTATCTATCTATCTATCTATCTATCTATCTATCTCATATCTATCTATCTCATATCTATCTATCTCATATCTATATCTATCTATCTCATATCTATATCTATCTATCTCATATCTATCTATCTATCTCATATCTATCTATCTATCTATCTATCTCATATCTATCTATCTATCTATCTATCTATCTATCTATCTATCTCATATCTATCTATCTATCTATCTATCTCATATCTATCTCATATCTATCTATCTATCTATCTATCTATCTATCTATCTATCTATCTTCTATCTATCTATCTATCTATCTCATATCTATCTATCTATCTATCTATCTATCTCATATCTATCTATCTATCTCATATCTATCTATCTATCTATCTCATATCTATCTATCTATCTATCTCATATCTATCTATCTATCTATCTCATATCTATCTATCTTTCTATCTATCTCATATCTATCTATCTATCTCATATCTATCTATCTATCTATCTCATATCTATCTATCTATCTATCTATCTCATATCTATCTCATATCTATCTATCTATCTATCTATCTATCTATCTATCTATCTATCTATCTATCTATCTTCTATCTATCTATCTATCTATCTCATATCTATCTATCTATCTATCTATCTCATATCTATCTATCTATCTATCTATCTATCTCCTATCTATCTATCTATCTATCTCATATCTATCTATCTATCTATCTCATATCTATCTATCTATCTATCTATCTATCTCATATCTATCTCATATCTATCTCATATCTATCTATCCATCTATCTATCTGTCTATCTATCTATCTATCTATCTATCTATCTATCTATCTCATATCTATCTATCTATCTATCTATCTATCTATCTATCTATCTCATATCTATCTATCTCATATCTATCTATCTATCTATCTATCTATCTATCTATCTATCTATCTATCTATCTCATATCTATCTATCTATCTATCCATCTATCTATCTATCTCCTATCAATCCAGAGCCATCAATGCAGACTTATACTTGTTTCTCCCAATAGAAAGACCTGATAGACTCCTATACATGTGTTATATATATTATACAATATTAGAAGGTATTGATGTTATTGTATATGATATCATGGAGCCAGTAGCAGATCCCCAGAGGCTGACATTGTCCTCCCTAATATGCATTTGCTTTCCTCCGACCTGGCACTTGCACTGGTATCATATCTGATAAGAAAGAAATCTGCCCGTGCACATCTCCAGATGAGGGGGGACAGATGGTCTCTGGGCGCAGTCTATAAGCCTGTTTATTGCCTCTATGGCTGCACATGTATCTGTGCTCTGGAGTGAACAAAACCAACATGGCAGCTGCAGGGGCAGAAGGAACCCTCATTTATATTCTCAAATTTATAAAAAGAAAAATTAAAAAATTCCAACTTGTTTGAATATTTTTGTTAGTTTTTTTTTACATATGTTGTTTAAATATTATTTTTGGGGAGGGATAATTTGCTAATAGAATCTTTCGGTTCGCTGGATAATGGAGTCGCAGGGTCCAGAGCTCCTCGCTCAAGTGCCAGAAAATCATTTGTATGTTCCTAGTGGCAAACTAATGTAGTTTTACAGCTGGCAGAGGAGATCCGAAAAACGTATACGAGCAAAACGCTGCGCAATGAATATTTGGCCGCTGTGTTGTAGGCAGCATATGCCACATCTAAGCAAATGTGTGTTATAAAACCAGGGGCGGAGGTAACAGAGATCTATCTATCTATCTCATATCTATCTATCTCATATCTATATATCTATCTCATATCTATATATCTCATATCTATCTATCTATCTATCTCATATCTATCTATCTCATATCTATATATCTATCTCATATCTATATATCTCATATCTATCTATCTCATATCTATCTATCTCATATCTATCTATCTCATATCTATCTATCTATCCATCGATCTCATATCTATCTATCTCATATCTATCTATCTCATATCTATCTATCTCATATCTATCTCATATCTATCTATCTCATATCTATCTCATATCTATCTATCTATCTATCTATCTATCTATCTCATATCTATCTATCTATCTATCTATCTATCTATCTATCTATCTATCTATCCATCCATCTATCTCATATCTATCTATCTCATATCTATCTATCTCATATCTATCTATCTCATATCTATCTATCTATCTCATATCTATCTATCTATCTATCTATCTATCTCATATCTATCTCATATCTATCTATCTATCTATCTATCTATCTATCTATCTATCTCCTATCTATCTCATATCTATCTATCTGTCTATCTATCTCATATCTATCTATCTCATATCTATCTATCTCATATCTATCTATCTATCTATCTCATATCTATCTCTATCTATCTCATATCTATCTATCTCATATCTATCTATCTATCTATCTATCTCATATCTATCTATCTCATATCTATCTATCTATCTATCTCATATCTATCTATCTATCTCATATCTATCTATCTGTCTCATATCTATCTATCTCATATCTATCTATCTATCTATCTATCTATCTATCTATCTCATATCTATCTATCTATCTATCTATCTCATATCTATCTATCTCATATCTATCTATCTATCTATCTATCTATCTATCTATCTATCTCATATCTATCTATCTATCTATCTATCTATCTCATATCTATCTATCTCATATCTATCTATTATCCATCCATCTTTATATCAATAACTATACTGATAACCTTCTCATTCAGTTGTTAGATACAAAGGCCTTCATGTCAAAAATACATAATGCAGCTTGTCATGTGAAATGCTTATTTTAAAACCTTAGTGAAAAATGTCTTGTTATTTCGTTGTTAATGAGATTAGAAAAACTAACGCTCGGAGAGACAGTGAGTGAATGAGATAATTACTCCGAGACAAAAAAGGTCATTCATGTAACATGTGCAACAAATAGTAACAAGTGCCTGCCCTGGTAAATGTGCTGCTAAAGAGGGTAAAAAATAGGTGAAAATAGATGAATAGAAGATAGATAGATAGATAGATAGATAGATAGATAGATAGATAGATAGATAGATATGAGATAGATAGATAGATAGATAGATAGATATGAGATAGATAGATAGGAGATAGATAGATAGATAGATAGATAGATAGATAGATAGATAGATAGATAGATATGAGATAGATAGATATGAGATAGATAGATAGATAGATATGAGATAGATAGATAGATAGATAGATAGATAGATAGATAGATATGAGATAGATAGATAGATAGATAGATAGGAGATAGATAGATAGATAGATAGATAGATAGATATGAGATAGATAGATAGATAGATATGAGATAGATAGATAGATAGATAGATAGATAGATATGAGATAGATAGATATGAGATAGATAGATAGATAGATAGATAGATATGAGATAGATAGATAGATAGATAGATAGATAGATAGATAGATATGAGATAGATAGATAGATAGATAGATAGATAGATAGATAGATACAAATAGAAAGTCCAGGCAGCACGTGCAAACAATTGTGGGTGCAAGCTTGTTAGGATTGGGTAAACGATCCTCCATACATAAAAAAATAGAAAAAAAGCAGCACTCCAAACGGTTACTTCAAAAAATTGTGGTCCTTTTTATTTCATGTGCGACAGCGACGTTTCGGCTCACCTTGAGCCTTCCTCAAGCCCTCCTCAAGGAAGGCTCAAGGTGAGCCGAAACGTCGCTGTCGCACATGAAATAAAAAAGACCACAATTTTTTGAAGTAACCGTTTGGAGTGCTGCTTAGATAGATAGATAGATAGATAGATATGAGATAGATAGATATGAGATAGATAGATAGATAGATATGAGATAGATAGATATGAGATAGATAGATAGATAGATAGATAGATATGAGATAGATAGATAGATATGAGATAGATAGATAGATAGATAGATAGATATGAGATAGATAGATATGAGATAGATAGATAGATAGATAGATAGATAGATAGATAGATAGGAGATAGATAGATAGATAGATAGATAGATAGATAGATAGATAGATAGATAGATAGGAGATAGATAGATATGAGATAGATAGATAGATAGATTGATATGAGATAGATAGATAGATAGATAGATAGATAGATAGATAGATAGATATGAGATAGATAGATAGATAGATAGATAGATATGAGATAGATAGATAGATAGATAAATAGATAGATAGATATGAGATAGATAATAGATAGAGAGATAGATACATGTTTGTTTGTTTTTTAGTTTTTTTGCTTTTTTTTCACTATTTAATGTAAGATTAACCATAGGATGATTATATTTTTCTTATTACTCTGACTCCTGATTAAAATATTAAAATATTAGAAAGCAGAACAGAAGGACTGGCTGATCGTCCAGGTACATAGTGACGTAAATTAAGACAAAAAGTCCAACTCTTATCTTAACTTGAGATAAAAGTTAGAATGTAAAGTGGATATAAAGTAGAATGTTATCACGCTACTCGGTCTAGTTGTATTGACTTGCAGTGGTAATGGAAAGGTGGCATGAGCCTTCAGTATTTGGGCACGGGACCGGCGCTGGTAAACAGCCGCACAAGCCTCGGCCAATCTGGTCACGTGGAGCGTCCATTAAATGCCTTATCTCTGATGTAGGAATGGGCTTATCTCTATGTCAATAGTCCAATCGTCCCATACTGTATGGTGAGGGCAGAGCTGAATAGCCACGGCCGCTATTTACAGTACAGTTCACCAGATTAGCCGATATCATTGGAACGGCTTATACGTAAACACTGATAGAAGTTCACGAGAGTTTGTAGACTCACTATCAAAAGGTGAGGAAAAGTATTAATATAACAAATGCAATGACCAAGCTCGTGCCTATGGTGACCTTGGATGTTCTATGTGCTCATTCCCTTGTCCAGGTCTCCCATATGTGTCTATTTTCTTTTCCAACGTTGGAAAACTTGGGTAGAGATCAAGTCTAGTGGGCTCGGAGGGCTGATGATTATGGGTCTAAACACACGACGCTTGGGTTTTCGAAGTATTAACTTTTAAAGGAAACTTATTGGTATCTTGGAGGCCCCTAAACTACCAGCATGCATTTATGCTTGACTTTAGGATCTGAAACCAGTTGTCCATTGCTTAATTCCTTCGATTCTGGAAGGAAAAGGGAATGGGATTCTGGCTTCATGAGTACGGTCAGGCCCCAGACGCGTGCACACTGTATGTAGTGAAACCAAGGTCAGAACATCTGACGTTACTGAGCCTTCACGTAATGTTCAGAGTATGTGAAGAGAAACCAGGTAAAGTGAATTTGATAAGGCTCAATCGGGCTCAAATCACCAGACTTCCATCACTTTTTTCCATCAGGAATGGAGACCATAAGATAAAAAGGTTTCGGAAGCCTTAACCCTATCTGAGTGAAGGAATGCTGATTGTTAAGCTATGCCAACCCTTCAGGTTTCCTATAAGGCCTCATGTACATGGGGGGCTCTCAACTCTTCACGACGGGGATTGGGGTAAAGAACAATTGGACATGTTCAAGTGTAACCTCCAAATAATTTTTGACGGAATGGATGACTGTCTGATACCTAGCGGTAAGTTCTGGGAGTGGCTTTCTCCATTCTTCCCATTAAGAACCCCACACGTACCTGCTGA
Organism: Engystomops pustulosus; assembly: GCF_040894005.1. Taxonomy (NCBI): domain Eukaryota; kingdom Metazoa; phylum Chordata; class Amphibia; order Anura; family Leptodactylidae; genus Engystomops; species Engystomops pustulosus. The sequence continues at coordinate 15,629,424 of NC_092413.1, read as the reverse complement.
AGTTAGGCAAGCATGTGTGTGAAGAATAGGGGGGTAACTTTTTGTGAGCCTTGCATCTGGACACCAGTCATTCAAGATGTTGGGATAGCTTCATGCTTATAAAGGATGTCCGAAAAAATCTAGCTTATCCACAAAATAAGAACTTGGTTACAGATTGCTATGGGGCCAAACAATGAGAGTCCCAGCAATTGGGAGAAGGAACCCTCTTAGTTATTATGATAAATGCACTTTCCAAGAAAATGGAAGCAGAAGAATGTCATAGGTTTTGTCCAATTGGGTAAAAGGATGTATGGGGTAGATTTGTAGGACCTTCTCCAACTAGAATATGTAAAATATATAATAAACAAGACTGCAAATTTTGGTAAAATTTGGTGTTTTTTGGAGGTTGGTATAATATTAAACCTTTGGCTGAGGAGAGAACACAACATGTTGGTTAACTTTTTATGCTGTGCAGTTATGGGGTAAAAAAGAAAGAAGCACCAACCTTGAATTGTCCTTTTGAAAAAAGCCTTACAGGCTTCACACGAAGCCACCCCATAATGGTAACCTGATGCTATGTCACCACACACCAGACACAGTCTTTTGGGCATTGCATTGAGCATATATTCACATTTGGTTTGTGAATCTTCAGCAATGGTGCTGGAGCAGTCATCATATCTTTTCCTGACGGGCCCATTGCCACCAAGACCTGCGGCGGATGGGTACAACGGTGGAGAGTCTAGTCCATTCTGGTGCCCGTTCATAGTGGAACTGTAGCTTCCACTGGCGTCTGATGAGCCACCTGGACTGTGGTGGTTGATACTGTCCGTCAGCGAGGCTGGGCTTGAGGGTTCCGTCTTGATGTATGACGAGCAGCTTGAATCAATGTGTCGATCCTTGCTTGACATTCTGCAGAGAAGCCTGCATGGTAATAAGGAGACAAGAATAAAAAGAAGGCTCCGTTTAATACAAGAAAGCTTCCTAGGTTTTCGAAGATTGCTCTGTAGGGGCTAAATACTGCACATCATTCATTCATCAGTCAATAACCCTTGTTGTACATGAAGGTAATCAGCATAAGGCCGTGACAGAGATTTAGCAATGTTACAGACAGGCGGTAAACAAAAACTTTCAGGAGCCCAAATCCCCTTTCCCAGAGGTAAGACCGGCTGTCAATAGGCAAAATTGTACATGTGACATATGGGGTAGTATGTAGACTGCAGTAAAAATTAAAACAAAATAGGATATTTTTGGGAACAAAAGATCTAAGTTGGTTCTTAATCAATGAATTACAAACCTCAATGTAAATATTTTTTCGATTCAGATCATCAATGTCCCTTCTACTCAAATATGGAAGTGAAAGTGGTTGCACATAATTTGGTTCAACATCTGATCTCAATAGGCAGTAACTTGTTCATTCTACGAATATAGGTAGGAGTGGGTGGACCCAATTGGGTTTAGCCGGTTCCCAGAACTCAAACTAACCCTCTAAATGCTGTCGGCTTTACCGACAGGAGTGAGGTGAACCTCCAATCCAGACTTCTGGCTGAAGACCAGGTTCAAGTTTGGGCCTCAAGTTATAACACGACTTAGCATGAAGTAAATATCTCACTTTTTGAGCAAGTCCTAGTACTCCATGTCCATCATCATTTTAGCTTGAACAAATGTTTTTCAGGGGAAAACTGGACATTTGACCTTTCCAACAAAACACCATCATTCCCTTGATGGCTTTGAAGGTTTCACCTAACAGTTGGATTGAAGATTTTATGAACAGTCTTATTTCCTTAAAGGATCATTTCCTTAAAATGTCTTCATGTGTTTGAGTTTTTCGACCACTAAATAGGCAATAGATCTTAGGAGTTGTCTTTTGCTCACGTAGGAGCTGTCTTCCAAAGATCAAAGGATGAACTCAACAGCTTGGAACACCACAAAATTCTTCCATTATATATCTATAGATTCTTTCTTCCTTTACATTCATATTTCCAATTGAAAAACTTGACCAAAACTACTCATCCCTTTACCGATTTCACAATCTGTATGTGCAAACAAAGTATTTTACATGTTTACGTTCATAGCCATCGATGGAAGAAGACGTCAATGCTAGATCTCAACCTAAAAAACGGTGCCTTTGCGTCTCCCACAAATTGGTTTCCTTGACCCAATTACTACTCACATATTTGCAACACTTTCTAAGACTCCCAAGGAATTACCAACATCCCAAAATATCTCACCTTACAATATAAATCCTAATTGTAATTACATAACATCCACCGTCGGCACTACCGGTACTGCACCCGACGTGTAGTGAGAGCATGCAACCTTTTACGAAACCCAGAAATAAGGTCTGGTAAATAGTGAATTTCCTTAATATGTCTGTAACCTATTTCTTTTAACACTAATTACAGCCATGCAAATGTCTCCTCTGCCGTGGCACTCATGGCTCAGGCCAACATTTGAAGGAAAGTGGCTCGGCTCTGACTTACAACAGCTCTGCGAATTCCTTTTAATTTAGAGCACTTACAAAACCACTTATTACCTTATAATTACTGGACTGCTCTCACATACATTATGATCTTAGGCTAGAGTTAGGAGTTATTAGGGTACTAAAATACGCTCCCTTTTACTCGCTCTCTCTCCGGCCGTGAATTTTATGCAGCCATGATTAAAACATTCGTTCAGATTCATCCCTCGCATCCGGTTGTACATTGGAGAGCTCACATTCTCCTTTTATTACTGTACTAAGAGTTTTTTTTGTGAACAAGAGACCAGTCAAAACTGAGGTATATGGGGCTTTCTGTCCACATGTCAAAGGGCTCACTAGAGATAACGCAGAAGGGCCAATCCTTTATCCATAATGGGCATGTTTATCTCCATACATGATGCAATAAGATCTCTAGACCTAAGTCCCCGGAGTCAACTGGTCCAGTCAATGTCTACTACATCATGGAGGTCCATTTTTATATATCAGAGCTTGGACTTCCCACCAGAGGATCCTCTAGTTCTCTGGTGGACCAGTCGACCCTGTTTCTGTCAACCATTCTGCCGAGACTTTTAGTATTGACCTTATAGGCTTTTGGTTTATGGTTCCAAATCACACTTCAGATCAAGTTAACAACAAGTGTGATTAGACCCTAAAACATAAAACCACCTAAGGACATTATTGTTCCTTAAAATCTTAAAGGAATGTCCATATGATATAAATGAAAACAATTGGTTTACAAAAACCATGGTCAAAAATCGACAACCACCTAAAAGGTTGTGTGAAGGATCTGCCATACAACCAATGCTCCCCAATGAACCCCAATGACTTAATGACCCAACAGACCGTTTGGTGCCCATCATTTACGCTACATTTTTTCCATCAAATGTAACAAAACCAACAACAGAGGGTCCCAATGCGCTCACAGCCTCACGTCTACTGAAGACTTGCATAAATAATTGCATGGTTTACTTTAATTTTCATGTCCTACGTCTAGAAGCATCTGTCAGATGGCAGAACATTAGCGAGAGGCTATTTAAATGATGGTAGGAAAAAAAAAACCTCTATTTCATTGATTTCCATAGAAGGGACAAAATCGTTTGACCCAATTTCACTCTTTCTGCTATTTGGATGAACTTGTATGAACATTGCCTGCAGGACATCTATTGTTATTGTATGAGATATTTGGAATTTTGCCGAAAACATGGCTTGGCAAGGAGGTGGGGGTGGGGGGTTGACCTGCTAATTACAGTGGAGTTCATTACACGATAGACACTACAGACATCATTCCATTATACTAAGCTGCTAACATCAGGGCATAATTCACATTCCTCTGAGCACAAAAAAAAAAATTCTACAGTATTATTATTCAAGGGCAGAAATATTCACAATTATCTATAAATTCAACTGTCACATAGTGGGTTTTATCCTGGTCCCTACTTCAATCTAAAATTGGAGGCACTAAAATTCACATTAACTCAAGAAGGAATACAGTGGATATGGCTTTATTTCAAAAGAGCTCGTTTTTGTCAGAAAGAAGCCGTTTCCAAGATGATGACTTTATCTGTTCTTTATAAGAAAAAAAAATGTCAATCCTGCTTCTTCTACCAGTCCAGAAATTCACGTTATCTCAATTTGCTAAAAATGGAGGTTAACAAATGCCAGGCCACACATACACTAAGATAAACCCGGAAAGTTAAAATGAGACGTCGACCCAATGTCAATGAACGGATGGATCCAAGGATAGAGAAAAAATTCTAGGATGAACCTTGAAAGGTGCACGTAAAAATATCACCAGAAAATTGATATTTTTAGACAATTAAAAAAAATTGATCACGGAAATGTAGAGAGGTTGGCAATACATGGAGTGAAGGGTGTCTCATATTGGGCAATCCCAAACAAAAAATCAATGAAGGGTAACTGAAGCCTTAAGGCAGTGATGGCAAACTTTTAGACGCCGAGTGCCCAAACTACAACCAGAGCCGACATATTTTTCACAAAGTGCCGATTCGACAATTTAAGCAGTAACTTATTACTCCCTGCTCTGTTACATGTTTAAATTGTATAGGCACCTAAGGACACCAATACAGTAGAAAAAAGGAGAAGAAGTTTGGATTATCTTGGTAGCTTCCTTCTGGGATGCTTTGGACTGCAGGAGGCCTTGAGTCCTGTCTGGCAAACTCTGTCCTGGGGTGATGGTGCAAGTGCCCATAGAGAGGGCTCTGAGTGCCACCTCTGGCACCCATGCCATAGGTTCGCCACCACTGCCTTAAGGGGTTTCCACTGAAAATAATCATTTATGGGCTCCCAAGGTATAAGTTTTTAAATGTTCTACGACGGCCTTACCGACAGGGTTCCATAACCTGTGACACAACAGCTGAAGACCACAGGTTGTAGGCCACTTATCCAACACTAAGTTTTGGCAGCGACAGTTTTGCCAAACATTTCCAAAAATAGTCAACTGGCCAAAGGATCTGATCTGATGGAGGTTCTGATCTCAGGGGCATATAAAATTTACAAGTCCGATCTGGAAGGAGAGGAATCTGGTGATCTGCAATAATTTGTGAAGTTGGCCGACTTTTATCTTATGAGTGATGGAACCAATTTCGACATTCTCTATACTTAAAAAGTATGTTATCAACATGATCATATTCATTCTATTCTATACAAGGATCCCATTTAATGTATTTCTGGTCTCTACAGAAGCTACAGAACAGAAAGTGGTCAATGACTTTCGGGTCTCGAAGACTTTCCTTCACTAGAGTCAACCATTGCTTGTGGTGTCCATTTGACTTAGCGTAAGTTTTAGGCTGGTGCAACCTTCTGGCAGGGAATGGGTAGGAATTGCTACCAAAACTATATAAATTTGGGGGATTTTTTCCAAGGAAGACGTCAATATTTGAGGATTTAGAGAGTAGAGATTATAAGCAGGTCCACTGGATCTTGAACATCTGTTTTAGGCAGTAGTGTCTTTGCTCTTCATGCCATTTGGCATACGATGAGCGAAGATACGTTAAAAAAATTAAAACCCTTTACATGATTAATTTCATGTCATCCTTTCGAGCATCAAAGCCGATCATCCCACTGATCTCGGGATATCTCAAACCAAGGGGAAAGGAACAGGAGAACACAATCTGTAGGATTCAAAAAATTGCCGCCCTCATCGTTGCCCATTCAAGTAATAAGCCACCAGTTCCCTTAAATCCACTGTGAAAAGTCTTCCACAAAAGTAATGGTGCAATGCACATGGTCGCTTGCTTCCTTCAACCCTGGATGTTCCTTCACAATGAACATGTTTTCTGCTTCAATTAATTGCACTCTAGCAAAGTGGCAAAAACACAAATCACTTAGTAGAAAAATGGGAACCAGCTGCTCCCGTCGAAGAATCAAGAAGAAGAAGCCCGAAGACTGAATGAAGTGTCATGTCAGAAATCAACGGTGCAACGTGCGATTTGAGGAAACAGGACTACTTTATGGCGACAGGGTGTCATTACGCCATCACAGTAATACGATGCTTTGACAAGTCTCTCTCCTAACATATCATCACTGCATTAAGGTGCACTGGCTTACTCGAAACAAGGTGCACAAAAAGGATTTCTTCGCTGCCTCTAATATGACTTTGCCTTGTTAAGTCGGAGCCATTACTCGATAAGAGGAGGAAAACAAGAATTTCAAGAATGTCATAATGGAGGAAAGCGCAGAGCACCTAAAGAGTTACTTTCCCAGAATGCAAATCTGCCTACTGAATGCCTCAATGTAGATGCAAGGATGTGCCCATCCATGATACAAGGTATAATGTATATTCCATACTCTATATATGCAATATCATAGCTCTGGTGGTATAAAGTCTCTAGTCTAACCTATACTCCTACACCAAAAGAAAGCAAAAAACCCATAAGGTCGATGCCAATTGGCCCCTAATACCTCTTGTGTCACCCCTTCATCCTCGTAGACTGTAAGCACTTGTGTCACCCTCTCATCCTCATAGACTGTAAGCTCTTGTGTCACCCCCTCATCCTCATAGACTGTAAGCTCCCGTGTCACCCCCTCATCCTCATAGACTGTAAGATCTTGTATCCCCCCCTCATCCTCATAGACTGTAAGCTCTTGTGTCACCCCCTCATCCTCATAGACTGTAAGCTCTTGTGTCACCCCTCATCCTCAGAGACTGTAAGCTCTTGTGTCACCCCCTCATCCTCATAGACTGTAAGCTCTTGTGTCACCCCTCATCCTCATAGACTGTAAGCTTTTGTGTCACCCCTCATCCTCGTAGACTGTAAGCTCTTGTGTCAACCCCTCATCCTCAGAGACTGTAAGCTCTTGTGTCACCCCCTTATCCTCAGAGACTGTAAGCTCCTGTGTTCCCCTTTCATCCTCATATACTGTAAGCTCTTGTGTCACCCCCTCATCCTCATAGACTGTAAGCTCTTGTGTCACCCCCTCATCCTCATAGACTGTAAGCTCTTGTGTCACCCACTCATCCTCATAGACTGTAAGCTCTTGTGTCACCCCCTCATCCTCATAGACTGTAAGCTCTTGTGTCACCCCTCATCCTCATAGACTGTAAGCTCTTGTGTCACCCCCTCATCCTCATAGACTGTAAGCTCTTGTGTCACCCCTCATCCTCAGAGACTGTAAGCTCTAGTGTCATCTCCTCATCCTCATAGACTGTAAGCTCTTGTGTCACCCCCTCATCCTCATAGACTGTAAGCTCTTGTGTCCTCCCTCATCCTCATAGACTGTAAGCTCTTGTGTCACCCCCTCATCCTCATAGACTGTAAGCTCTTGTGTCCTCCCTCATCCTCATAGACTGTAAGCTCTTGTGTCACCCCCTCATCCTCATAGACTGTAAGCTCTTGTGTCACCCCTCATCCTCAGAGACTGTAAGCACTAATGTTGGAGGAACAGTATAGGAAAACCTTATTAGAAGCTAGTAGGATCTATTTAGTAGTAGGGGGTGATTAAGGGTGGGCCACCAAAAATAATTGTATCTGGTTGGGCTCAAGGAACCCCAGGACAAAGCTACTTGGGACCCCCATAGTAAAGGGTTCTGTAAAGTGTATGGTCAATACTACAAGGTATAGGCAAAGCCATGTAAATCAGGACAGTATGGGTTCTGGAATTGGGAATAATATGTCGACAAATCCTGCCCAATGTACACGGTACCGAGGTTCTGTATGACACTGTAAGACAGTACCCAATGTACACGATACCAAGGTCCTGTATGACACAGTAAGACAGTACCCAATGTACACGGTACCGAGGTTCTGTATGACACAGTAAGACAGTACCCAATGTACACGGTACCAAGGTCCTGTATGACACAGTAAGACAGTACCCAATGTATACGGTACCGAGGTTCTGTATGACACAGTAAGACAGTACCCAATGTACATGGTACCGAGGTTCTGTATGACACAGTAAGACAGTACCCAATGTATACGGTACCGAGGTTCTGTATGACACAGTAAGACAGTACCCAATGTACATGGTACCGAGGTTCTGTAAGACAGCACCCAATGTACATGGTACCGAGGTTCTGTAAGACAGCACCCAATGTACATGGTACCGAGGTTCTGTAAGACAGTACCCAATGTACGCGGTACCGAGGTTCTGTATGACACTAGGGACTATGAGCCCCTCTATCTCTATGGAAGCAGCGGTACAAGTCTGTACAATCTGCGTGGTGTATACTCAGCCCGCAATGCTACCCCTGCCTCCTCCTCCCGGCCGGTCAGCCCGGGGGATTAAAGGGTTAACCCGATAAGCCAGTCACACAGTTTATTCAATCCTCATTATTCAATCTCCTCTGCAGCTACAGATAAGTAGGCCTTGTTTATGGTCTGTAGCCTGTCATAGCGAAAGCCATGAAAAACATCAAATCAATACAGTGTTTAAATGAACAATAACGCTGTGCAAATATAGATATGCCATTGTGCATACATTACCCTCCTAACACTGCAAATATGCCACGAAGCCCCCCGCCGCAGCCCCCGCCGCAGGCTGCTAAATGCAAAGCGACATCCCAGAACTAATGGGGGAAAAGTTGGGATTTATAACAGGATTCTTCATATACCGCTAGATATCTATACGTATTTAGAAATATACATATACCACTATACATATACAGAAGTATACATATACCACTATACATACACAGTATACACATACAGAAGTATACATATACCACTATACATACACAGTATACACATACAGAAGTATACATATACCACTATACATACACAGTATACACATACAGAAGTATACATATACCACTATACATACATAGTATACACATACAGAAGTATACATATACCACTATACATACACAGTATACACATACAGAAGTATACATATACCACTATACATACATAGTATACACATACAGAAGTATACATATACCACTATACATACACAGTATACACATACAGAAGTATACATATACCACTATACATACACAGTATACACATACAGAAGTATACATATACCACTATACATACACAGTATACACATACAGAAGTATACATATACCACTATACATACACAGTATACACATACAGAAGTATACATATACCACTATACATACACAGTATACACATACAGAATTATACATATACCACTATACATACACAGTATACACATACAGAAGTATACATATACTTATAGATATCTATACACTCATAGTATTTAGAAATATGTATGTACTACTATATATATATATATATATATATATTATACAGAAAAATATACATAGTAATGTAGACTACTATTGCTACACAGAGATCTTAATTTACCGCCAAACAAATACACATATAGTATACAGAAACATATACCGCTATACGTACACAGGAATGATTGACTCAAAGAAGGGAGGAGGTTAAGAAAGGAAGAGGAAGGAAAGTAAGGGAAAAGGTGAAGAAAAGCAAAAATGCGAGAAGATGGAAAGAGTAGAAATAAAAAAAAGAAGGAATTAAAGAAGAAAGGAAGGAAGGAAATTAAGTGAGGACAGAAAGAACAAAGAAAGGACGTAAAGAAGGGAGGAAGGAAGAAAATGAGGATGGAATGCACGAAGGAAGAGAAGGAAAAGAAATTATGAGGCAAAGAAGAAAGAAAGAAGAAAGAAAGAAAGAAAGAAAGAAAGAAAGAAAGAAAGAAAGAAAGAAAGAAAGAAAGAAAGAAAGAAGAATGGAGTAGAGAAGGAAACAATGAGGATGGAAGGAAGGAAGGAAAGAAAGAAAAGAAGAAGAAAGGAAAGGAGGAAAGAAGGAAAGGAGCGGAAGGAAGAAAGGAAAGAAAGGAGGAAGGAAGAAAATGAGGATGGAATGCAGAAAGGAAGAAAAGGAAAGGAGGAGAGAAGAAAGGAAGAAAGAAAGGAAGAAAGAAAGGAAAGAAGGGGGAAGGAAGAGAATGAGGAAGAAAGGTAGGAAGCAAAGAAGTAAGGGAGGGCTGTAGGAACGAAGGAATGAAGGAAGAAAAATAGGAAAGAAAGGAGGAAAGAAGGGAAAGAGGAAGGAAGGAGTGACAGAGAATGTTCATGGGAAGGAAGGAGGAAGGAAGGAAGGGTTTCTTGTTCTGGTTACATACAAACTCAAGACCCACAACTATTCCATACTGCAGTGCACCAGCCTACCGGCCAAAGTCTATTCCACCATACATAGACACGACCTCCAGAGCAGACAGCATAGCGGCTGCCGTGGTACCTAGGAATCGGGTGGTCCAATAATAAGCCAATAGTATAAGTGGTATCCGGTGAATGGGGAAATGGCCACCGATCTCAGGTAGGGCAAGGAACAACTTGAGGACAGAGGAAACCAAGATGCTCCTAAGAACTTGCCATCCAGGCACCAAAACAAAAGGAATATGTCAACTACACTAACGCAGTATTTAACCAGGGCTCACAAACTATCCTGGCCCTAGGGGGCGCTCCACTCTACTGGACTGTGTGCATCTCCATTGCTTTTGCAGCAGTTCATTGTGGAGCAGTCTTTTTCCCGTAGAAGTTCATTAGCCGCTCGCTTGTAATTAAACAGATGTCCGTCTGCTATAACAGTATTGATATACATTTGTTCTAATGTTACAATTAGCCTACACAAGATCTTTACTGTATTGAAATCTCAATTTGGTTCATTCGGCAGGCAGGCGAGAGGCGCATCTCAGGCACACTCCGGAGCTCTTATCTGCTCGACGGTTTCTAGCGTGCAGATAATCTCTTCTATATTATTTTAAGTGATTTTACTCTGGCATCAGGAGGGGCCCAGCTGGTGCCAACTGTTCTGTGGCTACGAGACAAAATGATGTGAACTTGCCAGAGTGCATAGTTTACCATTCAAGCTCTATTTTAAACAAACAGATAAAAATGTAAATGTACAATAAAAGTGAGATGAGCTCTGACGACGACAGCGAGGAAAATGGTGCCATAATACCCGGGCCATGAGAGGGAATTTGATGAGACGTTTGACATTATAAAAAAAAATGGTGGAGCCGGCCGAGATGAACGATGGGCCAAAATAAACTTTTTGCAAAATGATACCCATTACCGGGGTGACATACAGAAGAGAAGGGTCCTCTCAACCCCCAAAAGGTCGAATCTGCCCAATGTTTTTGTCCCAGTCTTTGATAAAAGAGCCTCCGATCTCTTTTCATGTCCCTACAGCCCTTTCTCATCTTCTGGTTGTCCATCTTTGGTCATCGGGAGAGAATAGGTTCTTCTGCTCAATACCAAAGAGCATAAAGGCCTATTAAATCAAGATGAACCTTCTGATATACAGGGCATTGGGCAATTTCTGGGTTGTCTTGACACTACAAAATAGACAATGTTGTTGGAAAATAGGATTAGGCCCTTAAATCCCAAAGTCCAATCCTTTTGCTCTGGTGGGAGATAATCGAGATAAAAGAGCCTCCACATCATTTTCAAGTCCCTATAACTATTTCCTATCATTTGGAGGTCATCGGGAGAGAGAAGTCCTCTATAGGTTCTCCTGTCCAACACCAAAGAGCATAAAGGCCTATTAAATCAAGATGAACCTCATGATCTACAGGGCATTTGGCAATTTCTGGGGTGTCTTGACACTTCAAAATAGACAATGTTGTTGGAAAATAGGATTGGTCACATAAATCCCAAAGTCCAATCCTTCTGCTGTGGTGGGAGATAATCCTCCACATCATTTTCATGTCCCTATGACCATTTGCTATCATCTGGTTGTCCACCTTTGGAGGTCATCGGAAGTCCTGTATAGGTTCTTCGGCCCAATGCCAAAGAATATAGAGGCCCATTAAATCTAAATAAACCTTCTGATTTTTGTGGAACAAACCTATTAACTTATTTGTACTGTGGCATCGTTACTTGTTGACCACCATAGACAATGTTAAGGGAAAATAAAATCAGGACCTTCAATTCCAAAGTTCAAACATTTTGTTGTGGGGGGAGATCATGGAGATGGAGATGTTGGGTTTCTTAGCTTGTTCCAGTCATCCCAAAGAGGTCCCGTATAAATGGATCATTGGGAGCATCAGATATGGAAGGTGCTTTGATAATTAGACAACCCAAGGTTGGCCATTTATCTACGGGTCACTAAACCGCTGTGGTATGCATCGTATAGGTCCCTTTGCAAAATCTGTTCCAAACCTCTGAACCCCCCTATTTTAATATATGGATATTGCTGCTCTCTTTGTAGGGGGAAGGACATCCATATGAGGTTCCTTTGAACCCACTCAAATCACATTCCTATTTTGTTTTTTTCATTTTATTCTATACAAAATAAGTGCCAATTATTATAATCCTAAATTATAACCTAGATTATACAATTATAATCTTAATTTTTAACATAAATTGTCTATAAAAAAATATCTAAATGTAATTATATATTTGTAGATAAATATAATATATAATATATATTAATATAAAATAAAAAAAAACACTAAATAAATACACATTCTATGAATACAAAAATAATTATTGGAAAATAAAATAGGTAAAAAAAATGACAGCAAGGCTCTGGTTCCTTAGATTTGCTACTAGTTATTAGACGCTTGTTTATGCGGCTCATGGAGCAGTGTTAGGGGGGTGATCTAAAATGTACATGGCCAAGCCTTGACATTAATTATTGCTGGCATCCGGGATAACTGTTTACACAACAATGGCAAAAAAAACTGGAAAGGTTGCAGCAGGATAATCTAATAATAACTGGTGAGGTATAGTAAACAAAATGCAAAAAAAAATTGTAAATATTTTTTTCAAAAACTCTCTAGTTTCAAAAATAAATTAAAGGGAATTTGAGGATTTTTCTCTAAAGACAGGTCACCATATTTGCCTATGGGTTGTGCCCAGCTCTTTTGAAGTGCATGGGGCTGAGTTGTAATTCCACAACCAACCTATGGACAGGTATGGCGCTGTGTTTTGAAGTAAGCATCGACCCTTAGTTATCGGCCATTTGCTATCTATAATATACTCTAAATACTCCGTATAATAAAAGTATATTATGGTGTTTACATAGGTCAGCATATGGGATGTGTACACTAAATAGTAGTTTATTTTTTAACCTAAGCCATTAGAACAGATCAGTACTGGTGGACAAGCCCTTTAACTTACAATTTTTTTTAAACCAAACCCTGGTGAGACTGAGACCTATCTCAGGTCTACTGAATCCCCCATACTCATGGATGCTGAGACTGAGACCTATCTCAGGTCTACTGAATCCCCCATACTCATGGATGCTGAGACTGAGACCTATCTCAGGTCTACTGAATCCCCCATACTCATGGATGCTGAGACTGAGACCTATCTCAGGTCTACTGAATCCCCCATACTTATGGATGCTGAGACTGAGACCTATCTCAGGTCTATTGAATCCCCCATACTCATAGATGCTGAGACTGAGACCTATCTCAGGTCTACTGAATCCCCCATACTCATGGATGCTGAGACTGAGACCTATCTCAAGTCTACTGAATCCCCCATACTCATGGATGCTGAGACTGAGACCTATCTCAAGTCTACTGAATCCCCCATACTTATGGATGCTGAGACTGAGACCTATCTCAGGTCTACTGAATCCCCCATACTTATGGATGCTGAGACTGAGACCTATCTCAAGTCTACTGAATCCCCCATACTCATGGATGCTGAGACTGAGACCTATCTCAAGTCTACTGAATCCCCCATACTTATGGATGCTGAGACTGAGACCTATCTCAGGTCTACTGAATCCCCCATACTCATGGATGCTGAGACTGAGACCTATCTCAGGTCTACTGAATCCCCCATACTCATGGATGCTGAGACTGAGACCTATCTCAGGTCTACTGAATCCCCCATACTTATGGATGCTGAGACTGAGACCTATCTCAGGTCTACTGAATCCCCCATACTCATGGCTGCCGAGACTGAGACCTATCTCAGGTCTACTGAATCCCCCATACTCATAGATGCTGAGACTGAGACCTATCTCAGGTCTACTGAATCCCCCATACTCATGGATGCTGAGACTGAGACCTATCTCAGGTCTACTGAATCCCCCATACTCATGGATGCTGAGACTGAGACCTATCTCAGGTCTACTGAATCCCCCATACTCATGGATGCTGAGACTGAGACCTATCTCAGGTCTACTGAATCCCCCATACTCATGGCTGCTGAGACTGAGACCTATCTCAGGTCTACTGAATCCCCCATACTCATGGATGCTGGATTGTAAGTAAAGGCATTCTCTAAGGGGATGGGGATGGTGCTACCATACATGGTGGGTCAACAGGATTGTCCATGTTGGAATCCAACAGATCGATGCTGCTCCCCTTCAGCATCTATCATTGGGGTGAAACTTGGGAACCACTTCAAGTGTTTCTGTAGAAAGTGAAAGCTGCCATCAAGTGAGTTTTATAAGCCTAAATTTAGAAGACGAGAGTCTACCATAGGTAGTTGGCCTCTGTAATTAACCAAGATGGCACCGCCCAACTACCTGATTACCATGGGATGTTATAGATGACATCTGAAGGTTAAGAAATCTTGTTATACATTGAATTTCTTTCAAGGAAATGGTTAAGCCCTCTCCAAATTCTAAGTAAAGAACATAAAAAGGTCACATTTGCGAAAAGTTGCTTAGAAATAAGAGATTTCCTTTATCTCCCTCTCCTTTCTGTGTAAGTTGCAGGATGGCGTTCTCCTGCAATCAGTGTTTAAGTGAATGTTTGTCCCAGTGTGTTTCGGCGTGCTGTCAGCTAGCAGCGGGGAGCTGGCGAGTTGTTACTACATTTGATTTGATTGTCAGTAGGAAACATCATTTTCCCCAACTGTTTGTTGCTTCTTCGGAAAGATCTCTCCTTCCGTCAGACAGATTCCTCTCCTCCTCTTCGGTGGAGGAGTCTCGGCATATGTTAGACAGAGCTCCAGTTGACAAACAAAGTGACTGCATAATTGTATCTGAATTCACTGTAGTAAGCTGTCATTTTTAACCTTTTATGTGTGCGCGTCTCGCGCCTCACCTTGCTGTCGCTGTTTAGCGGGATAAAAGCTCCTCTGATACGGGAATGTCTTTGAGCAGATGTCTAAGGAGATCCTACAAGAAGGTTGGGTTAACCCTTTAAAGGAGATTTAATCTCTTGGTATAAAATCTTGCTCCTCTTTGAAGGCTGTAACCAGTGGTTTGCGCAAATTTACCAAATTTTGAAATTAACTTGTATCAATTTTTGTATCAATTTTTAATGCAGCCTTCCAGATCAGAAATATCCAGCTTTTTGTAGCACAGTTAATAGGGTTTGCAGTGATCAGTGGTGGATATAATTATAAAACCCTGTACCGGGACCCTGTATTGGTTGATAAAATAACAGCCAATTTGAGGAATCAAGGAGGATCCATTTCAGGAAACAAGGTGGAGCCATTTTGCGAACGCCCTCCTTCTCCTATTCCTTTTGTTCTTGCTTCTTTCCCCTTCCTCTAGCACTGAAATCTCAAGAAGCGGAGATGGTCATATAAAGACCAAGGGGATAGACTCTCTTGGTGTAAAATATAGCTCTTCTATGAAGGCTGTAACCAGTGGTTTACGCAAATCTACCAAATTTTGAAATTCACTTGTATCACATTCTGTATCAATTTTATTTCTAAACGAAGTCTTCCAGTCGATTTGAGGAATCAAGGAGGAGCCATTTCAGAGAATCAAGGAGGAGCCATTTCAGAGAATCAAGGAGGAGCCATTTCAGAGAATCAAGGAGGAGCCATTTCGAGGAATGCCCTACTCCTCCTAATCCTATGGTTCTCGTTTCCTCTTCCACTAGCTCTGAAATCTCAAGAAGCGTCGAAGGTCATATCAAGACCAAGAGGAAAGGGTTGGTGCTGGGCTGTGATCCATCATAGTGCAGAAAATTACAGTTGTACCTTTATGCAAATGAGCTTCTCAGTGCACAAGGGGCAGGGTCATGACTACTGGTGCACCCAATTTTTTTCACTGCCCAAAAATGTCAATTTACACAATGATTGACTTGGCCATAGTGCATTCGAATCTGATACTAAGAGTCTAAGGTATGAGCCTAATACTAAGTATGTGACACTATTATTATACACATAGCTGTGATAAGACACAAGTACTGTATGTTGGGATTATTAGGACACTATATGGTGGTATGGCATTGTCTTGCACTGCTATTTAGTTTGGTATATTTGGTCTATTTCTGTAGTGTATGGCTACATTGTTATTTAAACGCTATGGAACTTAACACTCACATATCGCTGTTTAGCACGGTTATTTGCACACCATATGGCGGCATTATCATTAGGTATTGTTCAAGGCTTCTAACCAAAACTAAGGCTTAGTCAAATTACATTTAAGAAGTTGCATTTGAATTAATATTTAACTGTTGTTCCCCAAAAATTCCGAAAAATGCTTTAAAAAAAAAGTGCAAATGGAAAGGCTACAAAATACACGGCTATGACAAAGTAATTACACTAAAGAGCTAAAATTGTAATTAGAGCAAATTCCATTAGGAGAAAAGGCAGGTGCCTGAGTAAAGATGACAAGGTGCAGCGCGCCGGAGAAAAATCTAGAGAAGCGGCTGCAGGGAAGCCGTGTCTTTAACCAGATCAAATTCTTGAAATTGGCTGTCAAGACGGGATTGTTGTGATTTATACCCGTCTATCAAGTGCACCGAAAGAAAGACAGAGAGAAAAGCGGAGCTGCTGTCTCTTCCATTCGCAAAGCACCTTTAATTTCCTCCGCGCCATCTGTTAGCAAATCTAATTCACATTCGCCCTAATCTGGTTTAGTTCTATAATACTAATACTCCTACTACCTTTAGAAGGAGCCGCGGCATTGGCTTTACGTAAAAACTGAGAGCTGCATGGATGCCGCTCGCCGATAAAGGGAAAACAGAAAATGTATTTCCAGGGCTAAAACAGACAGAAAACCCAAGTAATGGATAATTTTTGGAGAAAAAAGTGAAGAAAATCCAATGAGTAATAAATTAGTAATAATGGTGTCTCCTGATGAAGAGCCTTGTGCTCAGGTAGTAGAAACATTGGCAGTATAATATAGGCCTGGCATAAAACAAAGGCAAATATTTTGACCCCATTTGGTTGTACATCTTACATAAGCATAGCCCTAGCTGTATTCTGGATTGACAGGTGAAGAAAATCCAATGAGTAATAAATTAGTAATAATGGTGGCTCCTGATGAAGAGCCTTGTGCTCAGGTAGTGGAAACATTGTCAGTATCATATAGGCCTGGCATAAAACGAAGGCAAATATTTTGACCCCATTTGGTTGTACATCCTACATAAGGCTAGCCCTAGTTGTATTCTGCCATAGAAGTGAATGGTTAGATGGTTCAACCGCAGTGACTTTCAGCGATTGGGAAAACAGGGGGTTGAAAGTCATGGCACATGCACAACCTTTGTTTTATCAACTTTTATTGTGGTGCTAAAACGAGGATCTTGCATAACCCTGATTTCTAAATTTGTCTCCTGAAGAACCTTGTGTAGTGGAAACGTTGGCACTACAATATCTGCTTTGCATAGCAATGGGGGCAAATACTTTGTCCCTGGTGGGGGGCCCAACAGCACTCAGCTATCTCCATCAGTCCCATATATAAGAATGGAGACATGGCCTGACCATAGTGACCTTCAACAATTGTTAGAAAAGTCGGGCGAAAGTCAAAGAGCAGGGGATTGAAAGTGGCACAGTATTGGAGTAAGATATATTGGCACTGTGGGTACATCTTAGGTTCTTGAGCCTAACCAGAGGTAAGTCGGGCCCTTAAAATGGTTGTCCTGTGAAAGTGTCATATTGAAAGGCGACCCTATAGTCTACACCCAATATCATCCCCATGGGCCTATTTTGATATTTTGCATGCACGACTACCACCCCATTCCCTTCCATGTGATTGGTGGAAATAACTGGTGGACTGGTGGAAATAACTGGGTGCAGTCGGGGTTGTAAGGTAGTTTTTAAATCCAGGTTCTGGGGTGCAGATGTTTGGGAGTGTCCTTCATAAAAAAAATGTCCAAATCTGAGAAATCCTGTCATTTGGGAGTGATACGACGCTGGATTTGGAGGGCAGGATTACAGTATCTGCTTGAGCAGTCTTAGACTTGTAATCGGTAGTGACTTCTGACGACTCAAGATACAAATGTGGATGACAAATTCTAAATGGCAAATAGCCTAGAGGTGCACAAAATCACACATTAAAAAGATGAAGGTGCTACAAACAGCAAGTGTGGGGAAAACTATACATCTGACAACCGTGTATTGTTACAAGGCATCAAAAAAACCAGATTTTTATAAAAAAAAAACAGTAAAATATTTTAGGTAAACCAGTCTAATTCTAGATAATCTTTCCAGTGCTCGACTATAACAACACATAAAACAGCCCCACTCTCATCCATAGGCAGAATCTGGTATTGCTAGTGATCTCCAATCAAGTAATAGCAGCTTAGCAGCAATACAACACACAACAGATGAGTAAGGATGGGGAAGGGGTTTTAAAGGATAACAGTGGTATCCAAATCATCGATTCACATCAGAATTCCCCCTATCAGAGCCCCTCCGATGTGGAAGTCAGTGCTCATGCATGATCGGTGCTTGGTTAACTTTTACAGGGTTACCAGGATGATGATCTCTCCTAACCCTAAATTTTAAGCTAATATAAAATTTTGGCTTCTGATAAAGAACCTTGGGCTTAGGTAGTGAACACATTGGGGGACAATTACTAAGGGTCCGCACACCACTATTTCCGATTTGCGCAGCATTTAACAGGTGTTTTTGGCACACGCGATCAGATTTTCGCGCCGACTTTCATGTGACACAAATCAGGGGCCGTGATTTGGACTAAGCGCGGAATTTAAAATTCAAATTCTGTTGCAAGACATGCACTTACATGCACCGGGAAGAAGAAGGTGAACTCCGGCGGACCTGAGCGGGGAAGCGACACATGCAGGATATGGGGAGCACGATCTTAGTGAATCCTGCCGGACTTCATCCTCGTCGGACAACGCACCTCGGGGATCGCGACAGGATCGGGTAAGTAAATGTGCCCCATTGACTATATAATATGTGCCTAGCGCAGTAATGGGGCAAATATTATGAACGGGCAGAGATACATCTTGGGTCTTACATGAGGACAACCTTAGCTGTACTCAGAGGTGGATGGAGAGGTGGTTCGACATATCATATGCTGGTGTTAAGTGTGCCAGCGTATGATGGTACCCACGCACTACAAAACTTGCCGGAAGCAGTGGGAAGCTCCGGCCGCCTGGGCACTACTATATACAGACTATAGGCCATGAGCCGGCACGGGGAAGGAATACCCTACGCCAGCCCACTGCATGGCCCAGCACCACCCCTCCCCACTCAGTCGGCATAGAGGGCAGAGAATTTGTAACAGCTGGCTCTGAACCGGGATTTGCGAACAAATCACGTCTTGTACATACAAGCTGTGATAAATCCCACCCCAAATATTAGCCACTAAATTTTGCTCTTTATTAACAACCAATAATGCAAAGCCCAACTCATATTAAAGCCCCTCCCATTTAAAGTTATACACACTTAAAAAAAAAATCTCAATATAAAAATTACCTTTCCAGAACGTAATACTGATATATAAGAGGCAACAACATGTCTTGTTAGAATATCAAGCAGAAGCCTCTTTAGGTTAATCTCTGTTGCGTACAACCAAATTAGCGAGATTAAATCATGCATCGAAAACCCCCGCGCTAAGGTCCCGCATGTTAAACACGACGCGCTGTCACATCTAGGTGACATGCATCATTATACTTAAGCTACAACACCTTTCCAGATGTCAGACGTCGAGGAGATGTAACAAGGCACGCAAGTGGTGAAGCCCTGGAAAATGTTATTCCGGGGGATTTTTTTTATTTAATAAAAAGACTTGAGATTTATGTTACGGGTTATAAGGCTGAGAATGGCGCTATAGAGGGAATATATGGCGGCGGCTCACAGTATATCAGGGATAGGATAATTATTTATATAAAGCCGGCACTCTCAGCCTTCTAACATGTCGCAGATGGGATTCATATATTCTAAAAAGACATATAATAACCTGTCCGCGCCTGCCGCTGATGGATATGCCCTTAATCCAAATGACCACAATTTTCTCACGGCTTGTCACGGCGGACAGGTGCGATAGGAAATTTACTTTTCATGATTCTTGAAGTTGAGAAAAGCTCGGGGAGAAAAGTATGGAGGGATATGATAAGTGCCGGCGATGGAGAGGGTGAATGGACAGGATGCGGGTAAATAAAACGCGCTGTTCCTCGACTAATGGAATACGGCTTCATTCACTTGACTATAATGTATTCTACGAGCCACCAAAATAAGCTGGAAAACAGAAGAGTATACACACACGACGGCTGCACACTTAAATCTTGGGGACAAGGTGGCTCCATTAACCATGTGCCATCACAATTGGCTTTTTATACATGGATGTAGTCTACACCTGACTGATCACATCTCTTATTTTATATCCCCCCCCCCATATGTTTTATGTTTCAGCTCTGCTTTTTTTCTGATTGGCTTCTATGTATACCCACAACCCCACCAGAACTTTCATGTATACTTAAATGTATCTAGAGTAACAGCTCCATTCACTTGATTTCATGACTTACTCAACTTCGGAGGCCGATAATATAGGTAAAATTTCAGCTCCTTGGCCGCATATAAACTTATGGCCTTGTTGGCAAAGTCTTTTGAGATGTGGCCTAAAAAATGCTACAAAATTGTAATTTTTATTTATACACAAATTAGCATTTTCTGCACTATATTTTAGCACAGTGGTTCTCGCACGGCCTGCTTCTCCAATGAAACTGAGCAAAACAAGTGCTTCAGACTCTGTGATCATGCTCAGGGTGAACCTACATGCTCATTTGCAAATAAAATAAAAAATAAGGTAGGTAGGTGGGCGTAGGGTTTTTAAATTGTCTACCAAATATAGCTATAGTGATAACAAGTAACATTGCAGCCACCACTAGATGGAGCTAAAGAGTTATATGAAAACATGTTTCATTTTGAGTTTAATGCAATGTATATAGTGTGCCCCCCCTAGTGGCAGCTGCAAGAAGTCAGAATTTGTCTGTCTATGCAAGGGATTTGGAGCAGGGGGATTAAAAAAACAGATTCTTAGTTCTGCACACAGTAGATTTCACCATAATGTGTAATCTATTATTGCCATATCCCAAAGAAGCGGGTGTGACACTGCTGCAGTGGATGTGTCCTTAAAAACATTAGCGACATGACAATCCCTTAATCAAATTAGTTGTGATTCCCCTGCTGCTAGGTGACATGGAGGTGACAGACATCACATTGTACTTATGAAAGTGATCACAATATCATTCTGCAGCTGAGGGTAGTGA
Source organism: Engystomops pustulosus (assembly GCF_040894005.1). NCBI lineage: Eukaryota > Metazoa > Chordata > Amphibia > Anura > Leptodactylidae > Engystomops > Engystomops pustulosus. The sequence continues at coordinate 15,608,120 of NC_092413.1, read as the reverse complement.
GTCATGGGGGGGGGGGGGGAGGTTTATCCATAGTTTCGTCTCAGGGGTGGGGGTATCTTGGTCCAGGAATGCAGGAAATCATGCAGCTATAGAAATAAACTATCTATCTATCTCATATTCATCTATCTATCTCATGTCTATCTCATATCTATCTATCTCACATCCATCTATCTCATATTCATCTATCTATCTATCTCAGTACACACACTGAGACAGATGATATGAGCAGAGAGAGATATTCCCTGCAGTATATATGATATACATAGCGCGGGTGGGATGTCATAAGAACCTGTCTGTAATGTAATGGCCTATTGACGCTGTGACATCACCGGTGTACAATGTCCCGCAGCTTCTGGATTATTTACTACCATTGACTTGCAGGCCTCTGCCTCTATCCCAATATCTCCAGCTTCTCATTGCACATCCCCAGTAGTACTACCCTCATGGTTGCATGAACTAGCGCAAGTATTACATAGTTGGCCAAGGTCTCCAAGTAACATGCAACAATAATTTTACATTACTGACCCGGAGTTACCAACAGGCCGATTTGTAGACAAGTGGGACATTTCTATCAGTTTTTTTTATAGCCCTATTTGAAGGCAAACATTTTTTGTGTGCCCAATTAACCCCCTACATGGCATTTTTGTTGGTGGTATTATTGAGACCCATCCTCCCAACCATATCCCACATCTGCCACTCCCCTAATCTCAAGAGAATGGAGGGGCATCACTTATGTAGGGCCATCACTCCTCACTCAAGACGAAGGTAAAACGGGCCACCCTTCTTGTAATTGGTAGAACTCCCAGTGATTCCCCGCCACCGGTTTACTAACTTACTCTTCAATGGATAATGGGGTAACTTCTATTCAGGGGGATACACCAATGGATCCTGGGTTGACCTGGATAAGTGCCGTTGTGGCAACAAATCATGGGTCCCTTACCAACCACTATAGCAATAGATTATGACTTGGGTTCATAAGTTAGGGCCACTTGTACATATTGTGGACCTCCAATGAGGTTTTTGCCTCCTTCTTCACATAGGCCCCCGTGATGTTGCCCTGAATGGTCGGTCTACGTTTGCCCATAACATGTTTACTGAAGGGCAAATTTTCTGTTTTTGAGGCACCAAGAAAATTTATTTCTGGTTGGCCCCAATAATACAAAGCTGAATGGACGAGCATGGAGTCTTTTATTCCCTTTTCTATCATTTGCTTCCTACACGACATCACTGTTGGGTCCCCGAGGGTCCCAAGTCATTACATTTTGGGCACAGATGAACAGACCCGATGGTCAGGTTCGGTGTTCAGGTTCAACCGTCTGATCTGGACATATTGCTGGATGGGATTTGACCCCCCTATCAACTAGCTATGGTTATGATTAGCAAGGGGGTGTCCCGGAACTGATCATAGTGTCCGATCATCATTAGTTATGGGTAAATCGACTCTAGAATCTACTTTACATATACAGACAATATAGATATTTAACAGAACATAGCAAATTAATCATAAAATTTTATCAGATTACTAAAAAAAAAACCTTTCCCTGCCTAAAACCCTGAACGTTGCTCATAATTCTCGCCTTCAAGGAAACCCAACAGGGAAGAGAAGAAAGAAACATAAAAGGGATTTTGCATGTGAATGGAACGTAATAGGTTTGACATGGGTTAACCTTAAAAAAAAATCCAATTCACTCAAATCCCTTTTGAAGGCTGCAGCTGAAATTTGTGCAAATCTTTCGCGAGGAGCCGGGGCGGCGGTGTGTGTTCAAGCTGTCTCTTGCCTCTGCAGATCTAAACCCAGACTGACAAATGCATCACACCCACCCACCCTTTTTAAGAATTCAGCCCGTGAAATGTTCATTTTTTTTTTCTAGTCGGTCCGACAGACAGCTACAAAGAAAAATAAAATTAAAAAAATCTAAAAATAAAAAAATAAAAATTCAAATTTTTTTTTTGTGTGTATTTCTTTTTGTAGTGGGGGGAGTGTGTTGTGGGATGGAGATATAAATGCTTCCCGTGCAGAATTAGACAAGTCAATTCGACTTCATTGACAATGTACAGAAAGCTCTCGACGCAATTACAGGGTCAATGATGCAACCGAAATTGTGGAAATGACTGTCTTGGCGCTTTAATTAGGAATGCGGGAAGCTGTTTTCCTACTGCATTTTTTGGAGAAATTAGGACAAACAAAAGGATTTGCTATGTATCTGGCCTGGCTAGACAAAGAGAATAAGACTTAAAGGGGTTTTCCAGTTTTTAACAGCCCAATGTCATATACCCCCAATAGGGGGAGTCCTACCCATGGGACCAAACATTTCAGTGTCTGAACAACCCTACATGTTCATGTATTATGCAAATATAAACTGTGTAATACTCCACCGGCCCTGTGGGGGTGCTGCAGGGAAATCTGATGCTTGTTGTGGAATCATTTGCAGCTCATCGCCTGGGGTTCTAGTGGTGGTAAAATGTTCTATAATCACACATTTAGTTCCAGATATAGAGTAATAGGTATAAATAGATATGAAATGGATAGATAGAGTTACATATCACTGCATTGTTAGTAGTATAGTTGTGTTTCGCATGGTTGTACTTCCAGTAGTATATCGGTAGCACACATGGCAGCACTCACAGTAGCATAGTGGTAGTACACAAGTACACAGTAGTATAGTAGTATGTGTAGTATAGAGGTACTACACATGTTGTTACTCTCAGTATTGTAACAGTAGTACATATGGAGGTAGTCGCAGTAGTAATGTAGGGGTAGTACAGATCGCGGTACTCTCAGTAGTATAACAGTAGCACACATGGTGGTACTCTCAGTAGTATAGGAGTAGTACACATTGTGGTACTCTTAGTAGTATGGGGTAATACACATGGAAGTACTATCTTTAGTCTAGAAGTAGTACACATGGTAGTACTCTTAGTAGTATAACAGTAGCACATATGACAGTACTCTCAATAGTATCACAGTAGTACACATAGCAGTAGTCTCAGGAGTATACTAGTAGTACACATGGCAATACTCTCAGTAGTATAACAGAAGTACTAATGGCAGTTCTCTTAGTAGTATAACAATAGTACACATAGCGGTAGTCTCAGTAGTATAGCAGTAGTACACAGGGCAGTACTCTCAGTAGTATAGCAGTAGTGCACATGGCAGTAGTATAGTGGTAGTACACATGACAGTACTCACAGTAGTATAACAGTAGTGCACATTGCAGTAGTATAGTGGTAGTACACATGATGGTACTCACAGTAGTATAGCAGTATTGCACATGGCAGAAGTATAGTGGTAGTACACATGACGGTACTCTCAGTAGTATAACAGTAGTGCACATGGCAGTAGTATAGTGGTAGTATAGTGGTAGTACACATGACGGTACTCACAGTAGTATAACAGTAGTGCACATGGCAGTAGTATAGTGGTAGTATAGTGGTAGTATAGTGGTAGTACACATGACGGTACTCATAGTAGTACAGCAGTAGTGCACATGGCAGCACGCTCAGTGATTTATACCCCACTAATTCTCTGCTCTTAGTTGCATCCGTTTCTTCCCATTTTTTCCAGAGTTGTAAAGTTAATTGATAGAAGAGGGCGGCTCGCCAGCATGCACGGCTGATTTACATAAATGCATGTGTTTATGTCTCCAGAGCATTTATGCACAGATGCCGTTCCCAAAAAAGTGACACTTTATTTTTTTTTTTTCTAAAGGAAGACACTGCAATGCAGCAACGAGGAAGATCCGAAAGTCTGAAGAAACTCTGCTCAGATCCCTGGTTACTTAGATGAGGAATATAGATGAACAGTCTCTGCACTCTCAAGGTTTTGGGGATCAAGTTGGTTTATATAAACAGCTGCGTCTTGGCCTCCATTACTGAAGCCTTTCTTAAGCTTGGTAGTATCGGTCTAGTAGTTTGGGACATAGTCCTCTACGGAACCAGACTCTGATACCCCAGTAGGTCCAGCAGAAGGAGGTAATTTGGAGAAAACCACTGTCCACTATGGTCCAATTCTTTTGGGGGTGACTTACAGATAATCTTATCTTACTGTTGATACTTCCATTAGCTACAATGAGAACAATAAAGTCCAAGCCCAAAAAAGTTTGAAAAATTTTACCCAAATTTTTCAGACTTTACATCTCCGTCTTGCCCTTGTACATTGCCTATAAGAACGCACTTGGCTTCGCATTGATATCAGAGATGATCCCCCGCCTGTATACGTCTGCATATTTACAATACCACAAGACCATAATGAACGGCAGCGCGTCCAAGTAAGTGGATGATCCGGGCCCGAGCGGCTGCCGAGCTAAACCCAGAATGTGTTATGTGATATGATTTACACTCGCTCTACGTCGAGGGTTTGTCTTTTTGAGCCTTTGTGGTTTTTGTGGGTTTGTTTCAGGCCAGTAGTGACTTTTGTTTTAATGAAATATGCAGAATAATGTCATTATCAATGGTCTTCCGACTCCACGGAAGGCAGAGGGACTACGGCTGGCGTCCCGTAATGTGTTATTTGTCCGACTGCCAATGACCAAAACAAATAGGATTAGGCTTAACTTAATGTGCCCAAGTTGAAGGTTAATGAAAAACTATCGTTAAAAGAGAAAATTATTCTCAATTATTAAGGATTCCGCACCAACCCAGTGGTAGATTATACTATTCGTACTCCCCCAAATCACAGCTTTCTATAGGAAATCCCATGGTGGTCTCAGATGCTTCCATGTCATTGGAAATTTGGGGTTTCTGCTGCCAGTTTTTTCTAGTTTAACAAGTTTGGGCTGAAAGCTTTTATAGTTCTTACAGTTGCAGACCTTGAAGTCCTGAGATGCCTTATATGACATATCTGAATTCCCATCAAGTAATGGGTGAAGGGGTCAATCTTTTGATCTTCATCCGGGACATGGGTGCCTACTTGAAAACCTCCATATTGGATTGAAAGCAAGTTTTTCTATTGTGGAAAGTTGGTCAAGACCTGAATTGTCTTAGAAATCAATTGCCACGATGAGATTTTTCAATATCTCGTGCATTATTAACAACGACCAGGGATGTTCCCTGTGATCTATGGCTATGTGTTGTGTAGTCCTTGGTTCTCCACATAGTCTCTGGATACAATCGTTATGAACCTCCATGAGAATCTATGGAGAATTTCTGTGTTGATTACTTTTGAAACACAAGAGATCTGATTGTATCAATTGATGATCACCTAATCACTGGCAATAGTTGCCCTTGATCCAATATGGCGGCTTTCTAGATGGCAGTCATGTTCCGGTTAATGTTCCAGCTACTTACTGGGGGATCAGATATGTCATCTACTCTTTTGTTTCTGAAATAAAAGGGGGGTTCTGGGAATTTAGACTCACCTTGTAATTAGTGAGTAGCCAATATACTATTACATACAGAGGGCAACCATTTACCAGAGCTCGTAAAACGGAAATCTGGTGTAAAGGCCCTTAAATAGAGAACAATTCTTGTTGCATCACCAGGAACTGCGCCTACTTTCTCATCTAAGCTGCCTCCATGCCAAGTGGGCATGGAGGGGTGTAAAGGGGATGTGCCTGGTGGATCAGTGGGCAGGAAAACCCCGCCCATGTGTTCTGCCGGTAGCTATGTGGCCGGTGGTCTGACCTTGTGTAGAACTAGTGTGGTACATCCAAGTTGCCCACCGGAATCTATCAGGAGGCTGGAGCCGGCGGGTACCAGGGGCACCACCATACACTGGCACACTTAGCACCGGCTTATGATAAATGTGCCCCACAGAGTTCATTGCTTTGAAAGTAACATATTCCAGTTCTGTGATAATAGGATATGACCTGCGTAGTAACTTCCACAGAATTCCATTAACCTTTTATATGCTGGTGGCGTCTTCATAAACCTGTTCAATGACTTTTTTGATGTGCACGTTTTGGCTTCTGTTTTGCTTTCCTTTCTTATGGCACGTGTATACATATATACAGCGATTCCCCCTACTCTTTCCTCATTCCTCACCCAACGGCCTCTCCCCTCTATTCTATTTACACAGCAACCTAAATAATTCGCCCTGCCTGTTTTTCCAGACCAAGTGCTCTTGTGTTGTAGCCTGCGATGAGCTATTGCAGATACCAGATGGACACATGAATGCAGCAGGTGGGACAGATGGCAGAGCGCCCTGTCTGACGCGAGCTGCCTCCGCTCCGAGGGGCTTGTCTTCCAGGTATACTCTTGTCACTGGAGCAAGAGAGCAGCGTGTGGGCACAGAAATGTATAGCAGAAAAAAAAAAAATCTGCACTATGGAGGAGAGAACACTATAAGCGTGCATATTATTATGTATATCGGAGGCTAGGGAAGCCGTAGACCAGAGGTGGATCAGACACTGGGTATCAAAACTAGGGTCAAAAGTAGAATAAAAATATAGTATTAAAAAAATATATAAAAAAATAAGAAAAAAAACTAAATCCAAATATGCAAAGGCAAGATAAAATATAAGATGCAATAAATAAAATTGTAGAAAGTTGGTGACCTCAGACTCAGTGCTGTGGATAATGAAGCTTGGTTGGGGGTCCGCGACTCCCCATGGGTGTAAGTGACTACTGGGCCGAGTGTGAAGACTGCACATTGCCGCCCGCTCCTGTAACGTCTCGCTCGCAGATTTCCTGTAACACTTGCTGAAGTTAAACACTCAACTCCAATTATTATCCCGTGTGTGCCATTAACATGAGAATCATTGCCTGGATGGAGAGGAGTTTGGAAGGAGGCTGGGGGGGGGGGGGGGGGGGCGCTAAGTCCTGAGCAGTAATTTCACAGGCCCCCGACCACAGCATCCATTTAGGATGTTACATGACTAGTCTGGCCTGTATCCGGCTGGGATGTGGGATATTCAGACGAAACCTGTGAGCAATAAACAAGTTCACTGTCCTCATGACTAGTAGACTTACAAATAGAGGGGAAGATGGATAAATATGAGATAGATAGAAGTCATGGATTATAATATAGACGGCTTGGGTGGTATCCCAGGGCCCAAGGCTTTAAGGGGCCCATGGCAGTCTTAATCTACCCCTGATAGATAGATGATCTATAGATGTAAGAGAGTAGATGTGAAGAAGTGAGATAGATACATAGATATGAGTAGATAGAAAGATGTAATCAGATGTATAGCTAGATGTATACTGGTAGATAAAAGATAGGAGAACATAGATAGATAAATAGATATGAGATAGATAGAGAATAGATAGAAAGATAGATAGATAGATAGATAGATAGATAGATATGAGATAGATAGATAGATAGATAGACATGAGATAGATAGATAGATATCAGATAGATAGATAGATAGATAGATAGATAGATAGATATGAGATAGATATGCGAGAGATAGATAGGAGATAGATAGATAGATAGATATGAGATAGATAGATAGATAGATAGATAGATAGATAATAGATAGATAGATAGATAGATAGATAGGAGATAGATAGGAGATAGATAGATAGATAGATAGATAGATAGATAGATAGATAGATAGATAGATATGAGATAGATAGATAGATAGATAGATAGATAGATAGATAGATAGGAGATAGATAGATAGATAGATAGATAGATAGATAGATAGATGGATATGAGATAGAATAATAGGAGATAATAAAAAATGAAAGGTTAGTAGAGATAAATATGATATAAATAGAACATCTAAAACAAATAGGTCTTGTGAATTTAGATATATATTTAAGATTAGATAATATAGATACAAAGAAGAGGATAATAAAATGGCCGATACATTACATTTATATACACACATAAAAGGAGTATAATATATATATATGATAGATGGGTTGATATGATTTAAGAATGATAGATAGATAGATAGATAGATAGATATGAGATAGATAGATAGATAGATAAGAGATAGATAGATAGATAGATAGATAGATATGAGATAGATAGATAGACAGACAGATAGATAGATAGATAGATAGATAGGAGATAGATAGGAGATAGATAGATAGATAGATAGATAGATAGATAGATAGATAGATAGGAGATAGATAGGAGATAGATAGATAGATAGATAGATAGATAGATAGATAGATAGATAGATAGATAGATGATGTGTATAGGTATTCATAAAATCATGTTAATTAAACAAAAAAACTTCTAACAATATTGCACACTGCACCCAGGATATGAAGATGGTGCATGCACCTGCCCTCTGGGTTATGAAGATGGTGCATGCACCTGCCCTCTGGGTTATGAAGATGGTGCATGCACCTGCCCTCGGTTATGAAGATGGTGCATGCACCTGCCCTCTGGGTTATGAAGATGGTGCATGCACCTGCCCTCCGGGTTATGAAGATGGTGCATGCACCTGCCCTCTGGGTTATGAAGATGGTGCATGCACCTGCCCTCTGGGTTATGAAGATGGTGCATGCACCTGCCCTCTGGGTTATGAAGATGGTGCATGCACCTGCCCTCTGGGTTATGAAGATGGTGCATGCACCTGATTTTGGTGTATGTCACTCCTCTCTTCCCACCGACATCTATACATTGTTTGTCTCAATTTATCAAGGTAGATGTACAAAAAGCCTAAGACATGTGGCTCTGGCGCACGCCCTGCACTCCCCCGGCTCATGTCTCCTGCTCAGTCTATCATATATATATTTCCAGCATTGCAAAACGTTGCAGCATAAAAGTACAAAACTCCCATGCTCCTCGTGTATGTACATATGTGCGTCTCTGTAATGTGCAGCGTGTAGGCACCGGTATGTAAATAAATAGTAAAAAAAAGTCTTACTTCATCCACGGCTGAGACAAGTTAGGAAAATCCCTGGAAGTCATCTTGTTTTAAAATTAGGAATCCAACGAAATGCTCTTTCTATTATTTTCCTATATTCTCCAATATTTGATCTGTACACTCTGAAAACTAAGAAAGAGAAGATTCATTCTGTGCTCACTCGTCCTCCCTTAGCCAAGATAAACAGATTAACGCCCATTGGCTGCTCGCTAGACTTAAACATTTTTACACACGAAGGGTTAAAAAAAAAAACACCCTCTTTTGTTTACCTTCCAAAAAACCTCTGTGTACTGGTAAACAAGGGAATGGGTAAGTATACAGGATAGAAGTACACGCCACATCCACACGCCAAGATGTATATAGACAAAAATTTCACAAAAACATTCTGGTTCTATCAATAAAGAAGAAAAAGAAAAATCAAAAAAAGAAAATTGAGATTTAGCCTAGAATTTTTGAAAACTTGACGGCAACGATGAAATAAAATCATATTACAGTTTCTACCCCTGAAGACATCACAATTTCCGGCACAGAGCCCTCTACATTGGTTGGGCAGGGAGGGAGGAGGTGCTGGGCCATGCAGTTGGTCAGTGGGGGGTGGTCCTGCCTTGCACCTGTGCACTACCTATACCCTTCACATGATGAAGTTAAGGCTCGGGGGCAATTCTATGCCAGGTCTGAAATGGCATAAACGTCCTCCACCTTTCACAGCACTTCCGACCAGCAAAGATTTCGGAGGCCGGTGCCAGGGGGCAGGGGAATCATCAAACACTGGCACACTAAATGTGCCACATAGACGTTAAAAGACTGTAAAGAACCAAAAAATGTCTAAAAAAGAAAAAAACATTCTAGCTATAATAAAAGTAATTAAAAAAATCCCACCTTAACTAACCGGAAATAACATTTGTTACATTGTACTATCCATTAAATACATGTGGTTGTAAACCAACCCCCAAATTTTCCCCAACCCAAAAACATTCCAACAGATATAGACAATTACAACTCAAAAATAATCACCCAAAGGAAAAACACAAAATCCCTACGTCTCTACCGAGCGACAGAACGGAATTTTTCAACTATAGAAGACTGTGAAGAAATAAATAAAAATTCCACCTTAAGAGATAAAACAAAAACATTCCTCCCCGATGCTACTGTATCCTGCATATTGTCTTGGGCGCTTTTAAAATGTGTTACTATGTTTAGGATTTTGATTGAGTCTTTTTATAGCTGCTCCTTGGTAACCCGGTGACAGATGCACTTGTGACCCTGGGAGCCAAGATGACATCACTCAAGGAACATCAGTGACAGCTACACCCACTGTAGGCACCTCCTCTACACCTGCTAAATGAAGGGGTTAACCTACGCTGATCAAACCCGTGTGAGGTCATCATATTTACAGGATCCCTGCTATTGATAACTGATGCCCTAAACAAAAATAACCCAAAAATATCTGAAAAAATATTGTTCCCATCCATTTTTTTTATCCTAGTCATAATCTACTAAGGTGAAAATTTGGTACAAAATACTATGATAGGAAAAAAAATTCAAGAGTTCGAAAATCTATGAAAATTAAAAAATTTCTATCATCGCGCAACATTATCTTGACCCCCCCCAATATTTAAAACTTTTCACAAAAGTGTAAGACGTCTCTCTAGAGATCCGTGCCCGGAGATATAATATACTCCGATGGGAGGACCTCTAAGGGTCTCACTCCAAAAAATAACATATGTTTTTGTACATTGACTCCTTTTATAGGAAGCACAGTCTTCTATTCTCACCACTATAGTTAGTAAAATACCGTACCAGCCCAAAAGAGCCCAAAAAGACCCTTTGGACCATCATGGGGTAAATAGGGCTCTATCGATATATTAGAACCATCTACCGGGCAGGCATGGAGCTCAGGCTCCCCATTAATGATAAAATATGTTGAATTCAAAAATAAAATAAAAATTCAAAAACATAATAAAAAATACAAAAATAAATAAAAAATTATAAACAAAATTTAGATCTGAATAAAATAGCATCCCCCCCACCCTTCATGGGGGACTGCATCTTCCTCCCTGAGTGAGTGGACGTTAATTTTAACCCTATTAGTGAAGGGTTAAGTAATTGCAGCTGCACAGATCAGTTTGCACAGAGGACTGAGCACTGTTTAGTAAACAGGGGCTGCAGGACCCGCTCTGACTTCTGACTTCTGTGTCTTTGATGATGGGGCGAAAGGGGCGTGTGGTTTCTGTTTTTAGTGTACACTCTGCTGCTCTCTTAATCCTGTTTTATGTAGTTCACACCTGCTGCCGACTAGCTGTCTGCTGAAGGCTTGTGGTTCTGGCAGCACCGGGCTGCGCCTCGTAGATACATAGAGCTGCAGCTCAGACCCGGGTGGAAGTGCAATAAAGATTATCCAAAAAAAAAAAAAAAGGCATTTTTGTGCTAAACAAAATTTTTTATATTATTTGTTTTTCTAAGTTTAGGCTTTAGATACTTGACCGTCTTACGTGTAACCACCTATTCATAATTGTCTTCTGCTGTCCTAAAATCCTCTATTATATCACCCACTTAGTGCCCATTTATACCACAATTTATACGGAGACATTGGCTCTAGTGGGGTAACAAGAAATTCTACCTTGGCCATGTGATCGACATTCAAGGATTGGCCTCTGAACAAGATGCTTGGTCAGGTTGTGGATAGTCTACATCTATGGTTGGCTTCATAAGTAGTTGACCCTTAGGGTGCAATTTTTTGGGTGGGATACAAAAGTTTGGAAAAATTATAAACCAAACTTTTTGCACTCTGATTAAGCCTGCCATAAGTCCTGGGCTGTATGAATATTATAGCCCCTACAAGCGTGGAATCCACTTCTGAAATATGGTTCTAGAATCCAGCTTCTTGGGGAATGGAGGATGTGTCCCTCCTGTCTGCTTCAATCTACGGTTTCAGGACCTTTGGAAAACTTTCATAGGCCCTGTAATGGCTCTTGTGTACATGGGATCCTTCTCTGGGTGGTTTGGGTGGCCATGAGGCCCCTCGAAGGCTTGGGCCCTGGCCTACCGCCCAAACCAGCCTACAGTATAATCCACTACTGACTCTGTGTCATGTATCTGGGAACAATCAGGCTATCCGTAAGGACATAAAAATTGACATCAATGTTCATAGACAAAAAACAAATACCTGGCCCAATATAACCACATTGGTCCTTCACCCAAGGAGAAGTTAAGATTATGATCCTTCACTTTTGAACCATTATGTACTTGAGTACTCTGTAATTGTTTTAATAGACCCACAAATCCAGATATCCAGTGGAAACATTTGTGAGCTATCCCATAACCAGTATCTTCAGTAGCGCCCCCTAGTGGCAGTATATATAGTAATGGCACAATTCTAAACTCAACCAGAAGTTGAGCGTAGTAAAGTCTGAGTGATGTACTGTGCACCTGCAGAGGTCTAGCCATACTACAGGAGATTATAACGTACAGTCAATACATAGAACTTATAGCAGACTAGTAGTCTATGTCGTCTATGTAGCATAGAAGGGTATTTTTGGCTTTCTTGCCTATGTGTCGTCATAAAACAAAGACCTACAGAGAATTATTTTGTATAAGTGGTCGATGAAAGTGCTTGTCTGCCGTTCTGCCGTAGAGGGTGATCGAGCCTTTCCATAGGGTGGCATGGAGTGGGTGTTTTAGAAATGAGTGCACCATAAATCTTGTCATAGTGGAACCTGGACCTAGCATCTCTCATCTCGACTTAGTATTTTTCCCTTATTTTGCAGAAAACGATGCACAATTTAGTTCCTCACGACATACTTGACCCAAAGAGTCAATGATCAAAGTTGAGGGTTAATGACCTCTATATTAAACAAAGAGGTGGGGGAGTCCAGCCAGGTGCTGCCACCCCCCCCCCCACCACCCCAAACCCCCTACTGAGAATTACAATATACACAAATTATATCCCATCAGAAAGTCTATAGGTTTCAATAAAATGATTCTAATTTTAGGATTCTAATTTCCTTTTCATGTAAAAACAAACATTTTGGTGAACATTTTGGAAAAGGAAAAGAAATTATTCCATACAAAGAAAATGAAAACACAGCAATGTACGGTATGTCACATGGTGGAGGATTCCAGTAGTTGATGTAGCCCCATGAATTTATTCATGACGTTGATTTAACATCTTAAGAGCCCAAACTATTGCAAACCCGGTGAATCTGTATTGCGCGCGGCTAATAGATCCGTCTCCCAAACAGTTAAAACCGTCAGGTTTAGTCGTGATGGTGAATTCATATTATTCACCACCACGTAGAACTTGTCCTGGCTGTACTAATAAAGTTGGATTAATCATCTCCAAACTAGGGATATGAACATCATTATGAGCGGAGGAGCAAATCGGGTTTGGAATGGGAAAGCCGAGCTAACTGCTTTTTTTAATTTCAACTTGGTTAAAGGTAAAACGAGGAAAGGATATCGGATGGAGATGGAATTTTGGACATTAAATTAAGGCAAAAACTGTATTAGTAAATTTTTAGGTTTGAGTTGAGTCCTCTTAAGTACAAGTGCATGTGGTGGCCTACTCAAAATATACTGATACAAGATATTTATTGAATTAATATAAAGGACTCTCTTGAAATAGACCACAAGTAGAACCTACATCTGGTATTTACGCCCAAAAAGTTTACACTCTATATAGCCAACATATTCATAGAACAACATTCACCCAAAGGAGGACAAACAAGTGTCTCTTTGACCCTTGTGAAACTAGGATACATGGTTATATCTGACAAATGAGGAGCACAAGGCGAAGAAGAAGTAAAAAGGTGGTTTGTCTACAATTATCCTAAAGTTGAGTCATTTTTGGACATCTACTGACCACCAAGTGGGTTCTTGATATTCCCCATAATACCTTTTAACCTGTCTATTTTTGTTGAACAGACTAAGAAGAATCTCTATCACATTCCATTTTTGTTTTCATCAAGGTCATTTTATCGAGAACGTAAAATTCCGAGACCTTACTTGAAGTTGTCTCGTTTTTGGCCAAGATTTTGTGTTCAAGAAGCAGAATAGGCAAGTAAATGGAAACTACTGGAGCCAGGCTTTACGTTATTAAATGGTCTGAACTCGCAAACTGTTACAGACAAAACGTTGGATTCTTGAGAGATCCATACACTTAAAAGTAAAGGATTTCTGAAGATAGGCATTTGGTCAATTTATCATCCTTGACCATTCAGTTTTCTTGTATTCCCCCCGGTCGTCTGCGAGGGATAGAAGAGAGGCGCAGTGTCTTATCGAATCGTATTGATCACGGAGTGTCAGTGATCTAATCAAGAGCAATCAATACTAATCCAAAATCAATCAAAACACTTTTTACACTATCATTTATCAAATCAGAATGCAACAGCCACTTCCAAGCATAAAATGAAGAAAAATGAGAAATGCGACAGAGAGGAACGGAGACAAAGAGTAAGTAAGGGAAAAGGGAATACAAACAGCCATATGAGTTAAGAAACTCTCAAAAATTTGTTAACCCCTCCAGATCTGCCCTCAACTATAATGAAGACATTAATCATCCTGTCTGCAGTGTAAATTATAAGTATATGCTAGTGAACCTAAACGTATCTCAGTACAATCACTATGTTAAGCCAAGTCTAAACGAATCAAACACAATGGAGATCATGCGGATTAAATTTTAGGAATTAAGTACTTGTATCGAGACTTTGCTGCATAGAGGAAGCGTGCCTGTAATGAGCGAAAAAAATCCCTGACAGCTTTCCTTTACAAAGAGATGTGGAGTCTAGATGAAGAGTTAAAGAGAGTTAAAGAGAGCAATGTTTTTGATTCAAAAAGTCTCTAGTCCGATTCTGCCATCTTAGGACCTCGAGTCACCTTGAGGACTATAGAGCTAATCTATTAATAAAGTTACCTTCCCATGCAGCAGACAGACTAGTCACACCATGACTGTGTCAAGGTTTAATTTCGGTGTACCTGCTCAATCTGCTGTAATTTACGGAGTCGCCGGTGCTGCATGTGGGATCAAATGGGCAATGGGCAACACTTAATGCAATCAGCTGAGCTGGTAAATCTGCACTGCAGCAAAAGTAGGCTTCAGAGGAAATACAAGCACACTAGCAGATGATGCACCAAGCGGTTACGTTGGCGAGACTGCAGTAGCCTACAAAGTTATAATTACACCATCTTTTTGTTGAGTTGAGCCTTGTCTAGATCTTTGGTCAGTTTGAAACAACCATAATATACGGCAAATTATATAGTTCATCCAAATTATACAGTCCATCTTTTTCAACAGAAGGTGAGGACCCAGTTTTGAGGAGCTGGTGGGTAGATAAATCCTAAAACTTTTCCCTCCCCGTAAGTATCTCCTACAGTTATTAACAATGTAACATATTTCATTGGATGGTGAGCTGTATCCTCAGTACATAAGCCCATTTTGGTATTGATATACTCAAAACTTCTTTTCCATTTTACCAACGCTATCGGAAACAGATGACCACACACCAAATGTCTAACCATTTCCGCAAAGCATACAAAATGTAACACAACTTTTTGGATTTTCTTTCAAATCCCTCCTAATAACTGAAGGCTGTCTGGCAAAACTCATACATTTTTAACGGAACGGCTATCTACTCTGGCCACCAAGAACCCACCAAATGATTTTGTTGAAGCTCCTCGCACATAAAAGAATCAAAAATATCCCAACAATTTACAGAAAATGGTCCCAGTTATACTTGTGTTTTAGTAATTTCTTTAATCTAATTATTTATCCATACAGTAAATTTTTTTCTCCATTTCTTGAGTAGATCAAACGTCGCGAAGACCCCCAACATCGGAAGCCGACGTGTTATTATTCTATTCTCAGTAGCTTGTGCTTGTTATTGTACATTGGGTAATCTACCCCACCATTCATAATTCTCCTTCACAAAAAGATAGAAGTCTTTAACTTCAAGAAAAGACCCAGCAGCGTCTGAAACGTTCACTTCTGGTAATGTAAAAGCATTGGCATTTAACTGCTTTCCCGATAAGACGGTGCCAGTAAAACTGATTATTCTTTTCTTATTCAAAGCATATCAGCCTTTCGAAAAGCTCTTTCAATCTTATCAGGTGTATGAACAGCGAATTTACTGAAAAACAGTTTGTTCGGCTCCTCTCTTTCTGCGCTGGGGCTATCAGATAAACCAAACTAACTAACTGTATTTATACACAATCATACTTAGAATGAAATCAGCAATGTAAACTGCTGATAGTGCCGGGCTACCGGCGGTATACCGGGCAACCTTAACGGGCGGCCTTAGGGGCCACAACACTTTATAATCTAACAGGGAAACCAGGCTGAAATAGGACATAAGTCATTAAAAGTCAAACTGGAATGTAGCAAGGGATTTTGTAATTAAAAAAAATACAAAAAATACTCAAAAATACAAAAACACTGTTATTATTAGATGTCAAGGTTAAAATTAAGTTTATGTGCCTATTGGTAGATCAGTAAGTTATGACCAAGTCGATGAAGGATTCTACTGCCTCAATGTAAGGAATAGGTATTGTTAATATGTAACAACTATAACAAAAATGTCATATTTTTCCGATTTGTTAGGTTTTTTTTTTTTTGCCCCCTCCGCCCCCACCACACTAAATATTAAGTGATGGAAGTTCTTTTCTGTGTCGTTCTATAAATCAGATTAGCTATAAGCTATAAAATTAATAAAATAAAGACAAATATGTTCCACTTATAAGACATTAAAAAATATGTGGGTAAAGTAAAAAAATTAATAAAAAAAAAAATTAAAATTGTACAATTCTTTTCTTCGCAAATCCAACGGCATCTAAAGAGAAAAAAAAAACATCTTCTTTCTCAATGCTTTTTTTTTCCCCCTTCACGTCGTAATCTCCAAGATTCCCTGTTATTGCCAGTTAGATTACAGAAAGTGACATGTTTTCACATTTTCTTCACAGCTACGCTCCCTGGAACAAAACTGCTAAATAACACTGATCTTTTCAGTTTCTGCACTGAGCTCTAGCATGACTTGTTAGCTGACATTATCTGTAATGCTCCCGATTCGTGGAATTAATGTACAGATAAATCTATGCATAATGTTATCTTTTTACTAAAAAAAAAAAAAAAAAAAAAACATGATTGATGCCCGATTAACTCCTAGCGGCCATATTTTTCTAAGGAAAGAAATCTGTAAAATACGGTAAAAAATAGAACATAAATATAATACAGTCAAATATATCGCTAGTAAATTCATTGATTGATCTCCACAAGCCCCTCCCCTGAAGATTTTGCATAATAAAACACTAAATCAATAAATCACATCTCTACAAAAATTTTCTTTAAAAAAAATATTTAAAAAATTCAACATCCACCAACAAGAAAATACCAAGTCCTACAGAACCTAATGAATGGCCTACATCACAGTATATTATTGTCATGGGCAGGTGAAAGGTCAGTAGGGCTGTACCATTTCTATATATATGATGGCAGTTGTAAATTTTGTTTTTGTCGTGTGCTAACCATTTTTCATAGGATGTTTGAATGTTCGGAGCAATGCCGGACCCTAACCAATCATTAACCCTAAAAATAATAATTGTCGTTATCAGGTTGGCCTGAATATCTATAGCTTTGTGCTATATTTTTTCAAGGGTATACAAATGATAAAAAAGGTCAATAATTTTTTATTTTATTTTCTATAAAGACACCCTTACCTGGCATGAAAATGTGAAACTTTTCTATCAGCAGCAGCAAAGGCTTCAGAGACAGAAAAGTTGTACATTTTTGAAAAGACAAGGACAGGATGTGGAATCTCCAACATCCTGTTTGTTCCCTGGGATCACATGACTTTGAGGGATCAGTTTAGGGGTAAGAGACATGAGGAAGAAGAACAATCCAACTCTTTGACAAAAAAAATGAAACGTAACAGTAAGTAGAACTTAGTTGTAATTTACTACTAATTAACATAAAATGAATCAAAAATATGCAAATTTCTTGCCGATCTTGTGAAAAATATTTCTTCTTGGGAAAAAAAGCAGTGAAAAATATTAGTCTAAAACAAATATAGGGTCTTTGGGGCTTACAACATTACAACACTTCTTTTATTTTGAGTCAAAGGGTGTAGTGAGTGCTGCAACTAGAACATAGAGTGTGATAATAATTTCAAAAATATTTTAAGATTTCAAAAATAATCCTATATCCTTTTTAAAAAATTTCCTGAATATGGTAGAAAATGCTCATATTTAGATCTACCCTTTTATCTCGAACTTCTTGAGCGGCTTGATATTTTTAGGTGTCATTTTTGCATTTTTTTTAAAATCTTCGAATAATTAACAAAATTAACCTAGCAGTTTAAAAAAAAAAAAAAAAATATTTTAAACATATCATAATCCGATCTAATATCTGCAATGGTGCCGCTAATGGATCTCTCCACTTAGACAAACAAACTAGGAATCTCAGGTAGAGCCCCAGCTCGGTGAATGAGAATTGGCAGTCACGTGCCCTATGCATGACCCCAAGACAAATGTTTTCAACGTGAGACTAATGAATTGGTTTTACAGTAAATGTTATGCATTGCACGCACCCCCTGGCACTGAAGGGGTTAATGCGTTTTCAGCTTCGAAATGCACGACTGCTTCGCTTTGACCTTCTGACAGCAAAGTTAATGCAGTGAATTTTTTCTAATTTGTTTGGGCTATGCCCTGCATTGTCTGCCACCACTCGGAATTTTTGGGTTGGGTATTTTTGATTTTTTTGTTTTCTTAATACCTGGTAGACTTCTTATAATTCCGGCCTAGAATAGATCCTTTAATGGAGCTGTGGCACCACTGCTGACCAACATATCAGCCTCTACATCTTGGTCAATTGTGGTTTCAGCATCTGTGACACGGGAGGGGGGGGGATATATGACAGATGAGACAGGTGTCATTTGGACTAATGTCATCTACTGATGGGCTACCTAATGTGACCGGGCACCACCTGGGTGTAATCCCTTTTTTGATCCTAATATAGTTTTTTTTTAATACAATTCCCACCTAAGCTGTTGACAAGTAACATTGGTCTGGGTAGCACAACTCACAAACCAAAAATTTCCAAAAATTTTTTTTTTAAGTATTTACTGTTTATACTATTTATAATATTTTGTAACAAAAAGGTCTTAAGGCCGGTGAAATATCCTTCTAATATTTTCTATAAGAATAATTTTTAGTTTTCATCTCCGGACT
Organism: Engystomops pustulosus; assembly: GCF_040894005.1. Lineage (NCBI taxonomy): Eukaryota > Metazoa > Chordata > Amphibia > Anura > Leptodactylidae > Engystomops > Engystomops pustulosus. The sequence goes on along the minus strand of NC_092413.1, from coordinate 15,589,140 downwards.
ATAGATTTTGAGTTCAGGGTAACTGTGTGTCCATATCAATTAATTTTACATAATATTTTTTTTTTAGCATTTTTACTAAAAATCTAATTGTCATCAGTATCAGTTCCTTAATCGACTTCCTCTTTTAGACCATGAATATTAGAATAGAAAATGAATGATCGTTGTGGATTTTCCATAGGGATTATTTGTCTATTGTCGCTTATATTTTCGTAAAAAATGTTTTTCAATTTTTCTCCGCCTTACGATCGCAGCTAGCGCAATCGTCTCGGTTTTGAAAGTTAAACTTTATTAGGCTACTGACGACTACGGCGGCAAATCAAAATCACGATCCGGTTATGCATATGCAATAGGGATGGCGTACATTTCTAAAAAAAAATTTGCAAAAATTTACATGGGTAAAAGCGTAATCCTCAAGGTCTTTTTTTTTAGAATTTATTGGCACTTCGGAACCGTACGACATATTGCGAACCGTAAGATTTATTGCTTATACATTTTTAGCTGCTCCAGCCTAGCAACATGGTCGACGTCAGAACGCGAGGCATCATGGGCGTTGCGGGTTAGCCAGTTTTTCAATACTGTATCAGTATGCAAAGACCCTAAAACTTTTCTTTTTGACTGACAATTCGAGAAGGTTGGTGGGGGGGGGGTGGGGGGGAGTCCTGTCTAGTTTACATTTTCACACTTCATTACATGGGAAACACAAGTGCTGCTAACAGATGGGCACCTTCTTTTGAAGGGCTGACAGGGGAAAATATAACAGGCCTATTTAGTGTGCAGACAATTCTCTTATTCGTAATTGAACCGGTACCTTTTTACAATGTAGAAAAACAATCGCAAAAGCACATTGATAGATGCAGATATCAAAGTATTCGAGATAAAAGGATCGCTTCATCTTCGAGAAAAAAAAAAAAAACGAGGATGCCCGTTTTTTTTTTGTTTTTTTTATTTCATATTCATGTATTTATTTTGTTTATTACCTTTTTTTTTTTCCTTTATGAAAAAAAAAAAATTACAGAAACCTATATCTGGGGTTATTTTGGGCAATATTAACCACTTATATATAAATTGATTAATTTTAGCAAAATTTAGATTTTTTTTATTTTTCAAAATTTAAGATTTAATACATTTCTTCCTGAACAGACTATAAACAAGTCTTTAAAAAAAATTAAATTTTTTTTTATTTATTATATTATACTTTGCTTGATACATGTTTAGATTTATCTATACATTTCTCATGCTGCTTTCAGTGCTGGTAATGATCCCTATACTCGACTAAATATGCAGCCTGACCCCCCCAGTCAGTGACAAACAGCTGATGTTTTTGACCCATTGAGATGTGAGATGTCAAGTAAATTATAACACAGTGTTCAGGTTCCGCTGATAAATATGTGTATGTTTTTGTTTTTTCTACAAAACGAAGCACATTTTTGAATTTTGCAGCAAATCTGAATATTTTTGTATTTAGCCATTCAGAAAAAAAATACAAAAATATTCATATTTTCAGCAAAATTCAAAAATAGGACTGAAATGTAGTATATAGCCCACGAAACACAGAGAGAAATATAAAAAATACACCCCTAACCCTAATATCAAAGCAATTCAAGGTTTTATTTGATTTGGGAAATAGGATTCTCTATTTAATAAAAGCCCAATGTAGTAACTCAATGTTATCCTGTGATCCCATGTAACATACACCAAATTCTAGTCGTTTCGATAACGCTATTTGATTGTGGCAACAATATGACGGAAAAACAGAATTACCAATCATGATCAAATCGCAAGACATCGTAATGCAAATAAACGCTACTGTAGTCAAGCATGCAAAAAATAAAAAAAATTAAAAAATTTTTTTTTTATATGATGAGTACATGTTCCTGATGGAATAACATAGACATAAGATATATTCCTCCTGCATAATGTCTGCAATTTAAAGGTAAATAATTCCGTAAAAATCCTATCGGCCAGACTGTAATGTGTGTTTACGGTCTAATGAGCAATCTGTTTTACGGGAATAAAATATGATGCTCCACTTGTTTTAGACAGGTATAGACTGTGCTGGTAGATGACAATGAAGATGTAAGCATTATCATGTCTGCAGGACATTGACTGTGCATGGCAGCTATAGGGGATTTACCAAATACGTTGTACAAGGGGGTCGGAGAAAATTTGCGTAAATTTTTTTAAAAATAAATTAATTAAATTCTAATTCTTGCTTGGTTGAGTTTAGACAGAAAGATAAGAAACAGATGTTTGGGGCATAAAATGATCCAGGTAAATAGTTTTTCTATCTAAAGTTTTTTTGGTGGGGTCAAATAATCAAATTTTTGGGCCGGAAATGCAATATTTCAAACTTATCGGGCACAGTCATGTCGAGAGACTAACTTAGCACATTAGTGAGAGGATGATGGGTCGTGTCACTGAAAATAGGTGTTATAGTAAGTGGTGAAATCAAATAAAAGCAAAAAAAAAATTAAAATATATAAAACATGGCAAAATAGAATAGGCATCACAAAAAAGAGGAAAAAAAAACATACGGTCCTACCATGAAGGTAAGGTTTTATTTTCAGAAAAAGAGTTCGTCCTCACATTTACACCATGTCTGTGTACATAAACCATTTCCCTAAGATAAAGATAAAAGAATTTTATCAGTTGTCTGGGGGAAATGCCTAAAATATAAAAAAAATAATAATAATAAAAAATAATAATAATAATATATATAAATAAAAAAAACATTTACATAATTACTTAACATAAGCATTAAATAACATGTAAATATTCATGCATACAGAGATAATGGCACAGAAGGATATGAAGGGATAGAGAAGGAAATTCACACAGAACACATTCAGGGAATATAGTAGCAACTTTGTTGTATAGAATAGAATGTGCCCATAGCTATAATATAGTATAAAACATACATACGGAACACACGTATACACCGAACACCATTATATGTATATGACATACAGATGATATGCACATATTTAAGCTACTCTGTATATTCTATATAACATACATACAGAACATGTGTATACACTATGATATTGATATGACGTAGATTTGATATACATGTATGTGGACGACTCAGTATCTACTGTAAAACAACATATATACAGTACACACGTATACACCTAACACTATGATATATATACGGCGTACATATGATATACATGTATGTACAGGACTCAGTATGTACTATGACACATACACATAGAACACGCATATACACCTAACGCTATGATATGACATACATACATCTGATATACATATGTGTATATGACTAAGTATCTACTATGAAACATACAAACGTTTGCACCTTATGTTAAATGTACATACATCTGATATACATGTATGTACATGACTTAATATCATACATACATACCTAATGTTAAATGTATAATACACACATCTGATATACATGTATATACACGACTTATTATCATACATACATACCTAATGTTAAATATATACGACATACATCTGATATACATGTATGTACATGACTTAATATCATACATACATACCTAATGTTAAATGTATAATACATACATCTGATACACATGTATGTATGTACATGACTTAATATCATACATACATACCTAATGTTAAATGTATACAACAAACATGATATACATGTGTGTATATGACTTATTATAACATACATACAGTATACACGTACACACAGAACACTGTATATTATGTACTTCTAATATGCACGTATGTACACAACTCTGTATCTGCTATAAAACATACAGTACACACATATACACAGAACACTATATTTATATTACATACTTCTAATATACACGTATGTACACAACTCAGTTTTTACTATAAGACATATATTCAGTACACTTGTATCACTTAACACTAATATATATATATATATATATGAGACATACATCTAATATACATGTATGTACACTGCTCTGTGTATACTATAAAACATACATACACTACACATATACACACATGATAACATTTTACTATACCCCCTATAAGCCATGCGGAGCTAACACTGCTATGAGTTGTGTACACATCTGATCTGGACACTACAATATTACTGCTCTAAGGCGTATAAATAGTACATACATATGCATAAAACTTGACGAAATATATAGCGAACACTAGTATAAAACACTAATGCAGAACACACGCATACGACATGATTACATGTCAGGTAACAGGACACATATAATGTACACTCATAACACAGTTAGAAATACATGACACCAGTACAATACACACATATCATACAAAGACATACATAAAATACACAATATAGGACAACATAGCGTGTTAAATCACATACAGCACACTAATACACACATACGGCACACGCATAAGCACACAAGACATGGAATTGTCGCACCCTACGTACACACTTCTTAACTTTTGCTCGGCAACACACAAAAAATACTGCAAACACGTGCCAAAAAGAGCAGAAAAGTGCAGCTAGAGAATTGTAGACACATAATAGAGGTAAGAGGAGATGGATGGACGTGTATACACAACACAGGGTTATCACACACACACAGAGTCCAAGCCAAAGGCAGGGGGAAGAAGATGTAATGACTAGTGCTATGTGTCAGGCGGCTGGGACTAAGGGTGTCACTCCTGCTCTATCAAACACACACATAAAGCACCATGCAAGGTTAGAGAGGCGAAATATTTTACTGTCAGAGCATGTCCAGGACAGCAATTCATTTCTCTCTCATCTTACTCCAGGACAATGACAATTTAATACAAGGCTACAGGATGGAAACGGAACAAAAAGAGGGGCTGAATGTCCAGGACGGTGGAGGATAGCCTCACATTGTAGCTAAGGGGGACTACCTGGGGTAAGTACTGTAAAGAGAAGTAGAGAGAAGGAAGAGTAAAATCGAGAAAACACCATAGAAAGACAGATGGGTAGATGATAGATAGAGATAGATAGATATTAGATAGATAGCGGATAGATAGATAGATATGAGATAGATAGATAGATAGATAGATAGATACATAGATAGATAGATAGATAGATAGGAGATAGATAGATAGATAGATAGATAGATAGATACCGGTAGATAGTTTTTTAAAATTGTACATAAATATTCTCATCTACACCTCACACTACAAAGTAAAAAAAAATCTATAATAATCTAGTATCTAAAATATCGATACAATGTATCTCTTTATCTACTCATATTTAACAAATGTATTCTATCACATATCTATATCATGTCTATCTATCTATCTATCTATCTCATATCTATCTATCTCATATCTATCTATCTATCTATCTATCTATCTCCTATCTATCTATCTTTCCATCTCTCTATCTATCTATCTATCTATCTATCTATCTATCTATCTATCTATCTATCTATCTTTCCATCTCTCTATCTATCCATCCATCCATCCATCCATCTACCTTTTAAGTCAGACAGCAAAGTCATATATCCAAGACAATCAGGACAAGTAAATTCCCCCAAATACCACTGTGAAAACAATACCTTTAACCCCTTTGAATCCACAAACTCACATAGGTTGGACCGGACAAGTGTAAGCTGAAGTCTGCAACTATGTATCCACTTCCTAGGAAACAGATTTCCTTAAACACCCCCCCCCACCTCCTTTGCCCCCTCCTTCATGTCTGAACAGTGCTCAAAAAAAAAATTTACCTATGCTAGAGGGGGTGCTTTAATTTTTCACGAAATGTTCATCAGTATGGCACAGATCACCATAAAGTGTATTTACACCTCTACTTCAGGTAATAGGGATGTGTAGAGTGGATCAACCCGGTAGGAATCAGTTTGGGGGGAGAGCTAAAACTAAGTAGGTCCTCCGATGGGTAAAGTCCAACGTATGTAAATCGAACTGTCCACCCCCCCCAAAAACTTATAATATAAAAACTAAAAATTAGATTTAAAAATGTCAAATTTTTTGAAATGCAGAGTCCATAATAGGACTCCGATGTATGATCCAAAAACACTATCAAGAAATATCTCTGCCCCAAATCCTGCGCAAAAAAATATTCAAAAATAATCACTTAAAATGTAAAGCAGTAGCCACGACTGTAACTTAAAGAAACAAAAACATAATACACCTTGAAATTCGCAGTGAAAGGCAGAAAGACCAAGCATTCTGGGAAATTAATGGGAATTCACAAGGGCTTTGCTAATAACATGGGTTAATTACAGCTGCAACGCACTGGGCTCAGTAAATAAAAGAGCACAACCATAAACACATTAAAATGAGCATCCAGCTCTGGAAAATGCGGAAAAAAAAAAACCTGAGCTGTCAGAAACTACATAGAAATACGAGTGGGAAGACAAGATTATTTTTTAGCTTTTCTTTTTTTTTTTCCCCCAACAATCTAAATTGAACATGGGCAAAGGAGAAGAAGAGAACTTGACATTTTTGATGTTGAGGTCTCTATTGCAGCTTGGTGAACGGTAGAGTAGAGTCGGAGAGGTGTCAAAAACACTGGAGAGAATATTTTTTTGAATTATGAAAAAATTTTTTGCCTCTTCTACCGAAGACTAACGCCAACATATTCTCGAAAACTTGCCCATGGTGGAAGCTTTATTGACACGTCAAACCCCCCCCCCCCTTCTTCCTTCCTTCTCTCTGGGGATCAAACTTTAGGATAGAAGAGTGAAGTAAGGGAAAGGAAATCAGAATTCCGAGATCCCAGCTGGAAACCTGATCACTTAAAAGCAATCACTTAAGATTGTGTACTCATTTATTGTAGCACTAATGTCATCTTATCTTGGCGTCTTGACAGGCAGTAGCCCCGGTCTTATCAACGTTACACTTTAAGCTCCTCTCCTATATCTCTAGATAGAATTACCCCAAACTTTGTAGCGGCAAGATGAGGCCAATATTCCATAACGACCCCCTATTACATCCCGTTCTTTTGTCTTCCTCAACTCTTCCTATCATCCCCGACCCCTTGTGTTTTCCCTTCTTTTTGGACTCTTTTTTCATTTGCCTTTTCCGCTTTCCAGCAGCTGTGACAACTGTTAAAACAGTCAGTAAAATTAAGTCGGCTCGGTAATCCTTTAGTCAATGTAACATTTTAATCAGAGGTAGAAGGCGTTTTATGGAAAGAGCCCCACTGTTTCATTCCCACAGATGAGATTGACACATATGTCAGAACGGGCCGATACACTTATTGCATCTGTTACCTTCATAACAATTATTTCCCAAGAAGTACAATCGGCTAGGCTTAACTTTCTACATCCCCTCCATCGGGAGCACCCCCCCCCCCCCCCCATCACCCTAAACCCATGAAACATCCTAGATCTCAATTTTTTTCCAAAAATTTCTCTAATCCTTGCAAAGTCCTAGATACAAAATATCAAAAACAAAAACCACCAACACCAAAAATAGAAGACCAAAAACTTCAGCTATATTGACTACGTTCGAAGGGTCAACACCTCGAAAGGAAAGTAGTGACCCCAATATTCTCCTCATGCACTATAAGCCCCAGAACCACAGTCCCTACGTCTGACATCTGCACGCAGATCATTTCAATGCATCTTCCTTAAGAAGCTTATCTCAAGTAATCATTCAAATTAGCTATAAGAAGGTAAATGTAAGAAAGCTTCTTTAGCCGAGACAGAGCGTTCGCCACACTCGGGAAGGTTGTTTCGAGTGCATCGGTGACCATACACACATAGAGATTTTTTTTTTTATATCTAGGGATAAGTTGTTCTTTATAGGTTTTTATGCTGTTTTATGTTTTTAATATGTTATTACTATAAGGGAATAGCTGGTGGTTGATTTCTACTCTTCTCACATGTTCTTGGGTCTATGTCTTCCCCACATTTACAGATGCCTGCTCGCATTGTTAACGGTTTGAGCAGCTCCACATGACACAAAAGTATCAATGACAGATCCCTCCTAAGAAATATATGTCGGTCTTACTCCGCTCTGCACAACTACTTCCTTACAAGACCTTCCATAACTCTCCGACCAGCACAGATCTGATACATTTTACTTCCAAAACCAACCCCCCTTCATCTCTCCTTCCTCATGGCCCTTAACTAGCCCTGGTTACTCATTGACAAGCCCCTGCATTGTAGCTAGTTAATGCTTATCCATCTAGAATTCGACTTCAGGCTGTAACACAGAAGCTTCCTCTTCATAAATACTTCTCCAAACACGCTTTCTCATTTTCTGCTCATTATTCCCCCAAGCTGCGAGCCGGTGTCACTTCTGTCCTAAATGTGACAGCGGCTGCAAACACAACAAGCATTCTGGTGGTCTGAATGGCACGCAGGTTTGTGGAAGGAGGGGGGGGGGTTTCTAGGAAAATGTGCTGCACACGAGTGAAACAGCCACATTTTAACACTTAGCTAAGCTTTTGTGCCAAGTGCCTATTCTTAGTACCTGAATAGTGACACACAGCTGTCCCTCGGATTGTGACAGGACTCACGGTGGAAGGGGGAGACAATTCCACAGTCGTACAATTACAACAAAAAAAAAAATAGATACATTACAAAACAAAACAAAAACATTTACAAAAACAGCAGCAAGCTCGGCACAATAGAGACAAGACAGGCACACAGTGACCACTCATGCACAGAAGCCCCTACCTGCATCTCAGTCTATAGAAAGAGAAGAAGAAGAAGAAGCAAAAAGAGGTACCTACTCTTCCTCGTAGTGCAGGGAAAAAGACTCTGGAAGGCAAAGTTCTACCGAATCCATGTGCGCCCGGCAACCATAATTTGTGCACCCCAGCTATAAATCAAAGTTTCCTTGTCAGAGGACAGTGCAATTAACACAAATGTTCTCCTGGTGACAAGCCTATAGGCACAGCCAGTTGGGACCAAAAGCTCTCACACTCTCCTAATCAAGGACTTAAAGCCCCGATTGCAGCTTATTAATATGAAGTAGAGCTTTACATATGCAGTCCCTCTGGCCCACTTGGCTACTGGATTGGTGGGAGGATAGCCAATGGTAGGAGGGGAGGGCAGGAGCTCCACACATTGTGACAGCTAGGCAGGTACTGTGGGAGGGGGGATTGAGAACACACTGAAAACTGAGATGGAGAGGGAGATTTCTCCTGAGCTACAAATGTTTCCTTTGGGCTACAGTACAAAGAGGGAATAAAAAAAAAAAAAGCTTCCTCTGTTTGGGCACTAAACGTTTGTTATAACATTAAACACAACTCACCAGAGCCAAATGAAAGAATGATTTTCTGTAAGATTATTTTTAATTTTTAATTATTATAATTTTTTTTATTTTCAGTAGCCTGAATTTTTTTCCAATCTTTTTTTTTTTTTTTTACTTTTCCTCGCTACACGCCATTTACCTCCAAGACTGGCATTTCATTTTTATAATAAACGTATAGTTCTAATTTTTGAAATTTTTTTGCTCTTTTTTGGAATATTTCGAAGCTTTGGTAAATTTTAATTTTTTGAGAAAAAAAAAATATATATTGCCTTGGATGACAAGAATATTTGGGAATCTTTCAAATGCCGGAGCTGCTCGTCCTGCGAACAAAGTGTGGAAGGGAATTTGACGCAATGCCTTATCGGTTTTCCGAGTCGAAACTCTTGAGGGAGGAAGGATGTGAGACTTGGTGCCTTCCGGGAGGCTGCAGCCATGCCATGGAGAGAAAGGGTTAACTGGTCTTCAAGCCGCACATAGCATTCATATGTTTGCCTAAATAAGTACACGCCTTCGTGCACTTGTCAACCCCCATTTCTTTTTAAGTGAGCAGGCAAGTATGAACCAAATTTAACACGTCTAGCACACAAATTCAGATTATGTTAAAAGAATGAGCAACGCCGGGGCAGTCACATTGATCCATCGGATTCTTCGTTGTGACAGAGAGCAGATTACAGTCTAGTAAACTCACACTGCTCCAATTCCTAATAAGATGTATTGGGGAGGGTGAGCGTAAAAGTCCAAAAACACTCAAAAAAAAGGTCACAGAAAAAATGGCGTAGCCTCGTTCCTCCAGAATAAACTCCTAGAATAGAAACTTGATCGGAAATTTCAAAAATTCCACCGACACAATAGGCATTCTAAGCGGAATCCAAAAACGTAGCGTACAGGAAGAGACTGGGAAACGACTTAACCCCTACAATACCGTGTTTACGGAGAATCTTCACGGGTTCTCCAGCTACTTTTAACACCTCCTGCCCGGCATCTTAGAATAAATGTTGACTGGTTTCAAAAGGTATCGCTGTAAATTGTGACACGTCTCGGTGTCAGCCGAAGTCGCCCCTGCAGGTGGCCTCATTAGTCAAAAAAAATAAATAAATAAAGGGTCGATTAGTCTTCTTTTCTGGGTCCATATTTAAACTTTTTGGCATGTTTTTTTCCTTACGTTTTACCTGAGCGTTTCAGTTTTTATGGATTCATAACGTTGTCACCCAATGCACTGCACATTTCTGATACAACCCCCACAAACACAGCAGCATCAGTTGGAGAGATTTATTCGTGATATTCGGAATTTTTTAAATTTATTTTTACCAAGTGCTTGAGGACGTGGAACTAAGATTTTAACGTTGACACTCGCATATATCGATATCAGCTGCCGTCACCCACTCCACTGCAAATTCCTCCTGATACAATCCCCTGATACACAGCAATAGTGGAAAAAGGGCTGTGATTTCTTTTATTTTTGCCCCCCGCTCCTGAACTTTTTTGGGATCCTCAGCCCCAAGTTCTTGAGGATGGGGTTTAACGTTCCACTTTTTACACCTGCATATCATTGTCAACTGCTTTCACCTACTGCATTGCATATTTCCTCCCCTGAATTGTTGACAATGGATTTTTCAGTTCCGAAACCGACATTTCAACTTTTTGTTTTTCATCCTCTTCAAGTTCTCGAGAACTAGGACTTAACATTTCAACTATGACACATGGACATTGTTGTCATCTGCTGTCACTCACTGCATCACAATTTTCTCCTGATACAATCCCCCCCGAACACAGTTTCATTAGTCAAAAATAGAGTCGGAGGTAATTTTTTTTTTAATTCATGCCAACATTTATACTTTTTGGGATTTTTTTCCCCGTGAAGCAACTTTTGGAATAAGGAACTTACATTTCATTAACACATTATTATCTACTACTCACATCCATTGCATTACAGATTCCTCCCCGGAACACAGATTCATTGTATGAAATGATATTTGGCTTAAAATTTTTGAATTCCGGGCCTGTCGAATTTAGGATTTTTTTATTTTCAAATGCTTCAGTTAAGACAAACGCAAGACGTCCGCTGCTGTCATCCACTGCATTGCAAATTCCTCCCCTGAGTACGGCTTTATTACCAAAATTATGTCTAAATTTTTGGGATTCTGGGTCTACTTTTTAGGACTTTTTTTTAAGACTTATCATTTACTTTAGGACACAAACACACTGATGTCAGCTCCTGACACCAACCGCATTGCAAATTCCTTCTACCAGAGATGGCTTGATTACCTAAAATGATAGTGGACTGCACATTTTTGGATTCTGGATCCTCTTTAGAACTTATGTGATTCTTTTACCTCTGAGTGCTTGAGCATGGGTACTTTCAATTGGGACACATGCATGTCATTGTCAGCTGCTTTTACCCTCAGCACTGCAAATTCTTATCCCTGAAGAAGGCTTCATTACCCCCAAAAAATATCTGACTGCCAATTTTTGGATTACGCACCTGCTTTTGAACTTTTTTGAAATTTTGAAGATGAGAACTTATCCTTTCTTTCACTCTTTGTCAGCTGCCGTCACACAATTCTCCCCCGACTTCATCCACCAAAAAGATAATCGACTGCAAATTTTTGGATTCCGGCCTGCCTTGCGAACTTTTTGAAATTTTTTTTCTCCCCCCCCCCTCCCCCAACTCGGAAAGTGCTCAAGAATATGAACTTAACACTGCGAAACTGTGTCACTCTGCGGCGGTGTAGGAAGCAGGTAGTAAAAGCTTAATTACCAGTAGCATTACGCTGTCTATATTGTTAAATGTGAACCCTGCAATTAAGATGTAAATTTGGCTGTGAGCAGTGAATAAAAAGAGCTTTGGGACAAGGAGTAAAATGCGAGCATTCTGGAGACGCTATACAACAAAAAAGATTAGTCTCAAACCTTAACAGGGGAGACATTTAATCATTTTACAGCATTCAAATGCCTTTTTGAGCAGATTTTTTGATTGAAAGACGGAATTTAAAATACCATAAAAGAATAAGGCGAGCGCTCCCCGTCAGCATGTAAAAGAGGCTTCCGATTTTTTTATTTTTTTATTTTTTTCCAGTGCTGCTTGGTAATCTTTATCTCTGCAATATTGATGCCACTAATTATTTTCCCGGTGTACCAGTCCGTAGAATACTAAACGGACAGGGGCAAGGCGTCTCCGTTTACTATGTGACTGTCGGGGCATATGTGTTCTCTATAGGATATGTGATATGATAGGGGGTGTGGGGGGGATGGATGAAATAGGAGCACGCGCTGCAAAAATGACAAGACGCATGGACCGGCTGGGATTAAAGCTGCTAATTTTCTCTAGTCTGCAGGATAATGGTATCTGGCCATCTTTCCACGCAGGGTCCTTTTCATGTTTTCACATCTACCCCAAAAACATTGCCTGCTACGTCCCCCCGCTGTTACCCTATTAACCAAAGCAAAATTCCCTCCAACCAGCTTTCATCCAGTTAAATGACTGTCCCTACTGTGGTTCCTCGATGGACACTGTGAGACAAAGCCTTCACCCCCCCCCTCTTCTCCCTCCCCCTCCTCTTCCTCCTCCTCCCCTCCTGCAAAGTGAAGAGGTCCCCCATTATAGGATGTGAGACTACCCAAGAGTCAGTGTCACGTCCCCTGTGATCTACACCAATCCTTGAACTTGAAATGGGTCCTGGAATTAGCCTTATATCAATCACAGCGCTACATATGCTTCTAGAAGGAAGGAAGGGTAGGATTGTCTGGTGTCAGCGAGCGTCCGTGTGTCACTGGATAAAAGACTCGGTTTGGCGAAGAAATGCATATGCACGTGTGACAGTGTTGTGGTTTGCTCTGCAGAGGTGTGAAGTGACGTCAGATAGGTGGAAATATGAGAGATAGATAGATAAATAGATAGATAGATATGCGACAGATATGAGATACATATGAGATACATAGATATGAGATAGATAGATAGATAGATAGATAGATATGAGATAGATAGATAGATATGAGATAGATAGATAGATAGATAGATAGATATATGAGATAGATAGATAGATATGAGATAGATAGATAGATAGATAGATAGATAGGAGATAGATAGATATGCGACAGATATGAGATAGATATGAGATACATAGATATGAGATAGATAGATAGATAGATAGATAGATATGAGATAGATATGAGATAGATAGATATGAGATAGATAGATAGATAGATAGATAGATAGATATGAGATAGATAGATAGATAGATAGATAGATAGATAGATAGATAGATAGATATGAGATAGATAGATAGATAGATAGATATATGAGATAGATAGATAGATAGATAGATAGATAGATATGAGATAGATAGATATGAGATAGATAGATATGAGATAGATAGATAGATAGATAGATAGATAGATAGATAGATAGGAGATAGATAGATAGATATGCGACAGATATGAGATAGATATGAGATACATAGATATGAGATAGATAGATAGATAGATAGATAGATAGATAGATAGATAGATAGATATGAGATAGATAGATAGATAGATATGAGATAGATAGATAGATAGATAGATATATGAGATAGATAGATAGATAGATAGATAGATAGATAGATAGATAGATAGATATGAGATAGATAGATAGATATGAGATAGATAGATAGATAGATATGAGATAGATAGGAGATAGATAGATAGATAGATAGATATGAGATAGATAGATAGATAGATAGATAGATATGAGATAGATAGATAGATAGATAGATATGAGATAGATAGATAGATAGATAGATAGATATGAGATAGATAGATAGATAGATAGATATGAGATAGATAGATAGATATGAGATAGATAGATAGATAGATAGATAGATAGATATGAGATTGATAGATATGAAGATAATAGATGGATAAAATATAGAGATATGAGATTGGTAGATTGATAGATAATAGAATAAAATAAAGATATAAGATAGATAGATAGATAGATAGACAGACAGACGGACAGATAGATAGATAGAAGCCTTATAGATAGACACGGACAACTAGATATATAGAAGAAATATAGAAAAGCATTGAGATAATACGGATGCTGATTGAGAGCACCATAGACTCGCTGTCAGATACTAATAAAACATGCAGGCTACATGGATAATATATGGACGGAAATGAATGGGATGATAGAACAGATATAGATATTAAATAGAATTGGATAGACTGAAAGATACAAATACGTAGGACACAGAGAATACAGGATTTGTTAGACATGAAGTGAATGCAGCAAAGACACTGACGTATGCAAATAAGACACATACCGTGTAGATAGATAGTCAAATATGTCAATACAATTATATGTAAATAGATAGAGATAGATATAAATATAGATATGAGATAGATAAATATTAGATAGATAGATAGATAGATAGATAGATAGATAGATATGAGATAGATATAAATATAGATATGAGATAGATAAATATTAGATAGATAGATACATAGATAGGAGATAGATAGATAGATAGATAGATAGATAGGAGATAGATAGATATGAGATAGATAGATAGATAGATAGATAGATAGATAGATATGAGATAGATAAATATTAGATAGATAGATAGATAGATACATAGATAGGAGATAGATAGATAGATAGATAGATAGATAGATATGAGATAGATAGATAGATAGATAGATAGATAGATAGATAAATAGATACATAGATAGATAGATAGATAGATAGATATAAGATAGATAGATAAATATGAGATAGATAGATAGATAGATATAAGATAGATAGATAAATATGAGATAGATAGACAGACAGACAGACAGATAGGTGAATGAATAGCCTTTCACCCACTTTGTATAGTGTCTACAATATACATACAATCCATACAATGGAGAAAGGTAATAGAGCTGTGGAGACCAGGGAGAGACATACTGACATACAGATGAGACATATGTCCTGTAGATATCTGGATGACAGGTAGATACCAGATGGAGTGAGAAGATAAATAGCTATAATAAAGATAGACACCTAGATAGATATTAGAGACAATAAAACTAAAGAAACTGAAAATATGTAATGAATAGATTAGAAATAGATATAAGATAGATAGATAGATAGATAGATACATAAATAGATAGATATGAGATATATATATATAATTGATAGATAGATATGAGATATATATATAATTGATAGATAGATAGATAGATAGATAGATAGATATGAGATAGATAGATAGACAGATAGATAGATAGATAGATAGATATGAGATAGATAGATAGATAGATAGATAGATAGATAGATAGATATGAGATAGATAGATAGACAGATAGATATGAGATAGATATGAGATAGATAGATATGAGATAGATAGATATGAGATAGATATATAGATAGATAGATAGATATGAGATAGATAGATAGATAGATAATAGATAGATAGATAGATAGATAGATTGATAGATAGATAGATAGATAGATATGAGATAGATATGAGATAGATATGAGATATATAGATAGATAGATAGATATGAGATAGATATGAGATAGATAGATAGATAGATAGATAGATAGATAGATAGATATGAGATAGATAGATAGATATGAGATAGATATGAGATAGATAGATATGAGATATATAGATATTAGATAGATAGATAGATAGATAGATAGATAGATAGATGGATATGAGGTAGATAGATAGGAGATAGATAGATAGATAGATAGATAGATAGATAGATAGATAGATATGAGATATATAGATATGAGATAGGTATGAGATAGATATGAGATAGATATGAGATAGATAGATATGAGATAGATAGATATGAGATAGATAGATATGAGATAGATAGATAGATAGATAGATAGATAGATAGATATGAGATAGGTAGGAGATAGATAGATAGATAGATAGATAGATATGAGATAGATAGATAGATAGATAGATAGATAGATAGATAGATAGATAGATAGATAGATATGAGATAGATAGATAGATAGATAGATAGAGATGTAGAGACATAGAGGCTGTAGAGATGCTGAAAGACAAGCAGATAGAGCGGCAGCCACTGACAGACACATATAATGAGACATATGTTGTGTAGACACATGCTGCACTAAGCACTCACTTATCCACAATGAGCAGTAAGTGAGGATCTTTCTGTGTGAAGCATTTGCTCGGTGCTGTCATTTCCTGAGAAGAGACAAGAGAGGACTGGTGTCTGTTATCTGCCAGATAGGAACATATCAGATAGATAGATAGATAGATAGATAGATAGATAGATATGGGATAGATAGATAGATAGATAGATAGATATGAGATAGATAGATAGATAGATAGATATGAGATAGATAGATAGATAGATAGATAGATAGATAGATAGATAGATATGAGATAGATAGATACATATGAGATAGATAGATAGATAGATATGAGATAGATAGATAGATAGATAGATAGATATGAGATAGATATATATGAGATAGATAGATATGAGATAGATATATAGATAGATAGATAGATATGAGATAGATAGATAGATATGAGATAGATATGAGATAGATAGATAGATATGAGATAGATAGATAAATAGATAGATATGAGATAGATAGATAGATAGATAGATATGAGATAGATAGATAGATAGATATGAGATAGATATGGGATAGATGGATATGAGATAGATGGATATGAGATAGATAGATAGATAGATAGATAGATAGATAGATATGAGATAGATAGATAGATAGATATGAAATAGATAGATAGGTGGATAGATAGATGGATAGATAGATAGATAGATATGAGATAGATAGATATGAGATAGATAGATAGATAGATAGATAGATAGATATGAGATAGAAAAAAGAAAAAAAGTTCACAGCGGCACTGCTTAACAAATATGGTTGGGTGCACGCTCAAACGGGCCGGCTAGGTCCCACAATCCATACAAAATAGAAAAATAGGCGGCACTCCAGTATTGTGGGAAAAATCAAGTGGTTTTTATTCCCAAGTTGCTACGTTTCGGCCTCATCCGAAGCCTTTCTCAAGCAAGAAATGATATGAGATAGATAGATATGAGATAGATAGATAGATAGATAGATAGATATGAGATAAATAGATAGATAGATAGATATGAGATAGATATGAGATAAATAGATAGATATGAGATAGATAGATAGATAGATAGATAGATAGATAGATAGATAGATAGATATGAGATAGATAGATAGATAGATAGATAGATAGATAGATAGATAGGAGATAGATAGGAGATAGATAGATAGATAGATAGATAGATAGATAGATAGATAGATAGATATGAGATAGATATGAGATAGATGGATATGAGATAGATAGATAGATAGATAGATAGATAGATAGATAGATAGGAGATAGATAGATACATAGATAGATAGATATGTGATAGATAGATAGATAGATAGATATGATATGATATAGATAGATAGATATGAGATGGATAGATAGATAGATAGATATGAGATAGATAGATAGATAGATAGATAGATAGATATGAGATAGATAGATAGATAGATAGATAGATAGATAGATAGATAGATATGAGATAGATAGATAGATAGATAGATAGATAGATAGATAGATATAGATATGGAATAGATAGATATGAGATAGATAGATAGATAGATAGATAGATAGATAGATAGATAGATAGATAGATATGAGATAGATAGATAGATAGATAGTATAAAGAAAGCGGGCAGCACTCCGTTGTAGATAAAAGTAAAAAAGTGTCTTTATTCCATAGTGAGCAACTGTGACAGCGACGTTTCGGCTCTGCAAGAGCCTTTCTCAAGAGCCTTTCTCTTGAGAAAGGCTCTTGCAGAGCCGAAACGTCGCTGTCACAGTTGCTCACTATGGAATAAAGACACTTTTTTACTTTTATCTACAACGGAGTGCTGCCCGCTTTCTTTATACTATTACTGGAGGACCTGAGGCCCGGTCCTAGGTTGCCTGCACCCAATTTTCTTTTTCTCTGAAGGTTTGTGCTGCTTGGACTTTCTTTTTGTAGATAGATAGATAGATATAGATATGGAATAGATAGATAGATAGATAGGAGATAGATAGATAGATAGATAGATAGATATGAGATAGATAGATTGATAGATAGATAGATAGATAGATAGATAGATAGATATGAGATAAATAGATAGATAGATAGATATGAGATAGAATTAGAATTATTATAAGTATATAGTATAAGTATTATAATGTCCCGGTCCAATCCCCAGGGGGCGGTGTAGACCCGGTTTAGCTGCAGGTCCCCCCTGCACAATGCGCGGTGGCGTTACCGGGTGCCTCCCGCGTGGTCACCGCATGGTTATCCTACATTCGGCGTTCCTCTGGGGGGCCCTGTAATTGCTTGGCTGGGAGCAGGACAGTTTATCATCTCTCTGTTGTGTCGCTTCTCCTGTTTCATTGTCTTTGTATTTGAGTGAATAAAGCTTCATTATAATCCTCCTCTCATCAGTGAGGCACGACGCGCCTCGCGCCTCAGGACCGGCTCATTATTACCAGTCTCATTACTGAATCTGAAATAAAACTACTACTCCTAACATCCTCAATAAAAGCTAATAACATATCTGATGTGTACAGCGCCACCCTTGGGCTGGGTACAGTATTACCATTGACAAATTCAAATGATTTGGACTGAGCTGCAATTCCAGTCACAGCCTGTGTCTAATGGAGGCGCTCTTTTTTTGTTGACAAAACATTCTAAAGGTGTTTTTCAGTAAATAGGTGTTGATGGCTTATATATAAATATCATAATGTTGGGGGATTGACACTGAGGACCCCAACCTATCTCTGTACTTTGTCTCTGCTCTGAAAAAAAGCTGTAGCAGGTTTTTGGTAAAATGCTACAGCAGTCACTCAGAGCAGGTGGGAGGAACTAAGAGCACAACAGTGTAAGGACACGCTCCCAATACACAATCCTATAACATAAATCCATTTTTCACAGTCCTGCTGCTACTAACAACATACACAAAGATATGATGACACAGCTCTCCAGGTACAAAACCTAACATTGGCTGCAGAGAGCACAGAGCACAGCAGGGTGAGTACATGCCCCAATGCACAATCCTATAACATAAATCCATTTTTCACAGTCCTGCTGCTACTAACAACATACACATAGATATGATCACACAGCTCTCCAGGTACAATACCTAACACTGGCTGCAGAGAACACAGAGCACAGCAGGGTGAGGACAATTCCCCAGTAAATCCAGGACTATAAAACCATATTTTAAAGTCCTGCTGCTACTAACACTATACTTAAAGGAATGATTATGTATCTAGGGACAATATCCAAATCGTTTTTGCAAAGAGCACAGCAGTGTGAGGACACTTTGCAGTGAACTTGGAGAATCCTGGAAAATATATACATATGTTGCAGTCCTGCTGCTACTAACAACATACATAAAGGTATGATTACATCTCTCCAGGGACAATATCTGTCTGTGGCTGCTGAGGGCACAGAGCACAGCAGTGTGAGGACACCAGTGCACTTGGAGATGCTACAATGCTGGAATAGAGATCCATACTTCACAGTTCTGCTGCTACTTACAACTTACATAGATGCAGGATTACAAATCACCTAAATTGTAATAATGAAAATTCCTAAAAGATTCTCTTCAAACAACGGAATGGTGGTTTCCTCCGGCCACCACTAGGGGGCACTTACTGCATACACATCTCTAAAGCTCTCAATGAATTCACGGTAGATAGGGGGCCATTGCCATTTGTCATTGGCTGCTATGAGCAGTGATACCACAAAAGTCAAGGCGAGACAATGCCGGGTAATTGAAAAGACAGACACCAGCATTACTCCCCATTAAAGGGATAACGCGCCTCCACAAGACCCTCACAAATAAACTAACAGAGAGATTGTGCTCCTCCAGAGAGCCATCGCGTCACCAGCAAAGCTAAATGATCTCCGCGGGAAACGATAAAAATGCTTTTTAATAGGCGACATCCACAAGAAAAATTTGGTGATACTATTTCTCCTTTATCTAAGACGAGGTAAGAAGAAAAAAATCTGATGATCTATTTTAATATCTATCTATCTATCTATCTATCTATCTATCTATCTATCTATCTCATATCTATCTATCTATATATCTATCTATCTATCTATCTATCTCATATCTATCTATCTCATATCTATCTATCTCATATCTATCTATCTATCTATCTATCTCATATCTATCTATCTCATATCTATCTATCTATCTCATATCTATCTATCTATCTATCTATCTATCTCATATGTATCTATCTCATATCTATCTATCTATCTATCTATCTATCTATCTATCTATCTATCTATCTATCTATCTCATATCTATCTATCTCATATCTATCTTTCTCATATCTATCTATCTATCTATCTCATATCTATCTATCTATCTCATATCTATCTATCTATCTATCTATCTATCTATCTATCTATCTATCTATCTATCTATCTATCTATCTCATATCTATCTATCTATCTCCTATCTATCTATCTCATATCTATCTATCTATCTATCTATCTATCTCATATCTATCTATCCATCTATCTCTCTATCTCTCTATATATCTATCTATAACGATACGAGAGGTAAGCAGCACTTCCAGACATCCAATGTCAAGTGGTAAGAAAAAGTGTTCTTTATTCCATGTTCACAAGTACAATAAAGTACAGGGACGTTTCGGCTCTCATGGAGCCTTTTTCAAGCCAAGTGATATGGTTGAGAGACATGTATATATACTAAAAACAATGATCACATGATCAAGTATACCCCACCCCCCTCAAAGGGTGATCATGTGATCACTGTTTTTTGTTATATACATATATATATATATATATATATATATATATATATATATATATATATATATACACTGGGTTTTTGGTATATATACATGTCTCATACGCTGTCTGTCCATCTAAAAACCAAACAGACATCACTTGCCGCACAGTATGAGACCAAATGACGCGATGCAACGATTCATTTAAAAACATCTCTGTGCACAACATCTCAAGTTCTTCTGTCCAAGCAGAGCTGCTGCTGTATCGGCATATAAGAGACAGAGAGAAACTCAGGTGCTGTAACTACAAAGTAGTATGGACACAGGAGACCTGGGGAGCTAAGAGGATTCCTAGGGAGCTGTGAAGAGTCCCGGGGGGCTGAGTGGAGTCCAGGTGAGCTGACAGAAGTCCTGCGAAGCTGAGAGGAGTCCTGGGGAGCTGAGAGAAGATCTGGGGAGCTAAGAGGAGTCCTGGGGAGCTGAGAGAAGTCCTGGGTTGCTGAGAGGGGTCCAGTGGAGCCAAGAGGAGTCCATGGGAGCTAAGATGAGTCATGGAGAGCTGAGAGGAGTCCTGTGGAGCTGAAAGGAGTCCAGGGGAGCTGAGAGGAGTCTTGTGGAGCAGATAGGAGCCCTGTGGAGCTGATAGGAGTCCAGGGGAGCTGAGAATAGTCCTTTGGAGCTGTAAGGAGTCCAGGGGAGCTCAGAGGAGTCCCGTGGAGCAGATCGGAGTCCTGTTGAGCTGATAGGAGTCCTGGGGAGCTAATAGGAGTCCTGGGGGGCTGAGAGAAGTCCTGTGGAGCTGAGAGGAGTCCAGTAGACCTAAAGCAAGTTCTGGGGAGGTGAGAGGAGTTCTGTGAGGCTTAAAGGAGTCTAGGGCAGCTGAGAAAAGTCGAGGGGAGCTGAAAGGATACCAGGGGACCTAAGATGAGTTCTGGATAGCTAAGAGAAGTCCTGTGGCACTGATAGGAGTCCAATGGAGCTGAGAGGAGTCCCAGGGAGCTGAGAGGAGTCCTGTGGAACTGAGAGGAGTCCAAGGAAGCTGAGAGGAGATCTGGGGAGCCGACTGGAGTCCTGTGAAGCTGAAAGGAGTCCAGCAGAGCTTAGAGGAGTCCTGTGAAGCAGATAGGAGTCATGTGGAGCTGAGAGGAGTCCAGGGGAGCTGAGTGGAGTCCAGGAGAGCTGAGTGGAGTCCTGGGGAGCTGAGAGAAGTCCAGGGGAGCTGAGAGGAGTCCTGTGGAGCTGAAAGGAATCCAAGGGAGCTGAGAGGACTCCAGTGGAGCAGATTTGAGTCATGTGGAGCTAATAGGAGTCCTGTGGAGCTGAGAGGAGTCCTGGGGAGCTAATATGAGTCCTTGGGAGCTGAAAGACGTCCTGGGGAGCTGACAGAAGTCCTTGGGAGCTGAAAGGAGTCCAGGGGACCTAAAAGAAGTTCTGGGGAGATGAGTGGAGTTCTGTAAAGCTTATAGGAGTCCAGGGAAACTGAGAAAAGTCCAGAGGAGCTAAAAGGAGTCCAGGGGACCAAAGAGGAGTTCTGGGGAGCCGATTCGAGTCCTGTGGTGCTGACAGGAGTCCAAGGGAGCTGAGAGGAGTCCTATGAAACTGATAGGAGTCCAGGGGAGTTGAGAGGAGTCCTGCAAAGCTAAGAGGAGTCCTGGGGAGCCGAGAGGAGTCCCAGAGATTTGAGAGGGGTCCAGGGAAGCTGAGAGGAGAACTGGGGAGCTGAGAGGATTCCAGCGGAGCAGATAGGAGTTCTATAGAGCTGATAGGAGTCCAGGGGAGCTGAGAGGAGTACTTAGGAGCTAAGAGGAGTTCTGGGGAGCTGATAGAAGTCCTGGGGAGCTGAGAGGAGTTCAGAGGAACTTATAGGAGTCCTGTGATGCATAAAGGAGTCCTGTAGAGCTGATAGGAGTCCAGGGGAGCCCAGAGGAGTCCTGGGGAGCTGAAAGGAGTCCAGGGGAGCTGAGAGGAGTCCTGTGATGCATATAGGAGCCCTGTAGAGGTGATAGTAGTCCAGGGGAGCTGAGACGAGTCCTGTGGGAGCTAAGAGGAGTCATGGGGAGCTGAGAGGAGTCCTGGGGAGTCGAAAGGAGTCCTGGGGAACTGAGATGAATCCTGAGGAGCTGAGAGGAGTCCTATGGAGCATATAGGCATCCTTTAGAGTTGATAGGAGTCCATGGGACCTGAAAGGAGTTCTGGGGGGGCTTAGAGGAGTCCTGGGGAGCTGAGAGGAGTCCTGGGGAGCTTAGAGAAGTCCTGTGGAGCTGAAATGAGTTCAGGGGAGCTGAGAATATCCTGTGGAGCTGAAAAGAGTCTTGTGGAGCTAATAGGAGTCCAGGGAAGCTGAGAGGAGTCCTGGGGAGCTTTGTGGAGTCCCAGGGAACTGAGAGGAGTTTTGGGGAGCTTAGAGGAGTTTTGGGGAGCTGAGAGGAGTCCAGGGGAGCAGAGAGCAGTCCTCCTCTGACCCACTTCAAACTCTTAAGTTCCAAAATATATTGGAGAGAGCAATGGACAAGCGTTCAGTATTCATCCATCTACAACTTTATCATCACGCTATTACTCCATATCTTCATGCATGGAAGATATATCTATCTATGTATCCATGTATCCATCTATCTATCTATCTATCTATCTATCTATCTATCTATCTATGTATCCTTTATCTATCAATCTAAGTATGTATGTATGTATGTATGTATGCATGTATCTATCTATCTATCTCATATCTATCTATCATGTGACATTTGTATGATAACTGTATATTTATCTTATGTCTATGAATCTATCACAAGACAAGTTTTTTAATCAGTCCCTTCCCATTAACATTGTTCAATTTTTTTTCAGTATTATTAATATGTTGAGCTACTGAAGTAAACCTTCACTTATGTGGGAACAATCCTCCGTACAGATGGCGACTCAGCTGGAAATCCACCGAAGTCTACATTGACATCATCACCAATGATAATAACCGCTGTGCAAATATAGGATACAATGCACACAGCAATGTGGTACCATATACTATGTATACATAGCAATGTGATATAATATACTATATATACAGCAATGTGGTATCATATACTATATACACAGTAATGTAATACAAAATACTATATATACAGCAATGTGATACCATATACTATATATACACAGCAATGTGATACCATATACTATATACACAGCAATGTGATACAATATACTATATACACAGCAATGTGATACCATATACTATATATATACAGCAATGTGGTACCATATACTATATATACAGCAATGTGATACAATATACTATATACACAGCAATGTGATACCATATACTATATATATACAGCAATGTGGTACCATATACTATATATACAGCAATGTGATATCATATATTATATATACACAGCAATGTGATACCATATACTATATACACAGCAATGTGATATCATATACTATGGTAAATTACCTTTAAATGACAATGTCATGTATATCGCCCACTTCTTGGCCTCTCTCCTTCCCCCTGCTTTATACTGCAGCTCTACTTCACTGTCTCTTCTATACAAGTAGGAGGCCACCAAAAACACACAGTAATTTAACAGCAAGACAAAGGAATAACAAGTCGCTGCTGTCCGTGTAGTAGACCCCAATGATGTGGGGGTTCTGCCTATAAGTAACAATGTAGCATACAGAATTCTGCCATATACTGTAGCGTGTTCTGTATAACCGCAGCACAGAGACAGAAGCTTCAAGGTGATTACTACAAGTAAAGGAGCTTAAGTGGCATCATTGTCCTGCTCTGCCAGTCACAGAGCTGCCGGTGTATTTTAGGGTTCCTGCTGGCAGGGGGTCTGGCATGTGCCCAAGGTACACTGTCCTTCCCTGTATGCTCCAGATGGTGAGCCGAGAGGCGGCTGGTGGGCACTCAAATTAGAAAACCTCCCTGCACTTGTGTCTATGTCGTCCATATGGTTACAGCGCTGGGCAGCCGACGATCGCTATTATAGTCTGCAAGAATTACGGGGCAATGACACTTGTACGTACGATTCTCGGATGGGGGATCTGTCACGTGACGCAGAGACAAAGGAAAAGGGAAGATAACAAATCCGACTCTGCTACATCTAAGAGAATGTACTCAGTTCTAAGACCAAGACTTTCTCGGAATTTGCAGAAGGTTCCCAGGAAAAAAATTAGGAGATCTTGATGCAGGGCCGGCGCCAGAACTGGGCATCCCTGGGCAAGTGCCAGGGCCCAGAGCTGCTGGGGGGGCCTGCATAAGACTGTGCATAAGGAATCCATGGGGGTGAAGGGGGCTTTATATAAAATAACCATAAGGAGGCTGTTTGGGAACAGGAGACACTTATAGTTTCTGAATGTTTAATGCCACCATGTGGGTTTGCTGCAAAGGGGCCCACTAAGGCTGTATCTAGGGGCCTACTGAAACCTGGAGCTGACCCTGAATAGATGGTCTGGGGTCTGAATGGATGTCGGGTCTGAATTGGGGTCTGTATGCAGTAGATGGAGTCTACTGGTTTATGGTGCTGGGTATGTATAGATAGATGGGCTGGTGTATATAAGGATGTCGGGTCTGGATTGGGGTCCGTATGTAGTAGATGTAATCTCAGGTTTATGATGTTGGGTATGTATGGTTAGATGGTCTGGGGTCTGTATGGATGTTGGATCTGGACTGGGGTCCGTATACTGTAGATGGAGTCTCTGGCTTATGATGCTGGGTGTATATGGATAGATGGAATGGGGTCTGTATGGATGTTGGGTCTTGATTGGGGTCTGTATGGATGTTGGGTCTTGATTGGGGTACGTATACAGTAGAGGGAGTCTCTGGTTTATGATGCTGGGCATGTGTGGATAGGTGGACTGGGGTCTCTATAGATGTCGGGTCTGGACTGGGGTCTGTAATGCAGAAGATGGAGTCTCTGGTTTACGATGTTGGGTATGTATGGATAGATGGACTGGGGTCTGTATGGATGTCATGTCTGGACTGGGGTCTGTATGGATGTCATGTCTGGACTGGGGTCTCTATAGATGTCAGGTCTGGACTGGGGTCTGTATGGATGTCGGGTCTGGACTGGGGTCTGTATGCAGTAGATGGAGTCTCTGCTTTATGATGCTGGGTATCTATGGATAGATGGACTGGGGTCTGTATGGATGTAAGGTCTGGACTGGGGTCTGTATGGATGTCGGGTCTGGACTGGGGTCTGTATGCAGTAGATGGAGTCTCTGCTTTATGATGTTGGGTATGTATGGATAGATGGACTGGGGTCTGTATGGATGTAAGGTCTGGACTGGGGTCTGTATGGATGTAAGGTCTGGACTGGGGTCTGTATGGATGTCGGGTCTGGACTGGGGTCTGTATGGATGTCGGGTCTGGACTGGGGTCTGTATGCAGTAGATGGAGTCTCTGGTTTATGATGCTGGGTATCTATGGATAGATGGTCTGGGGTCTATATGGTCTAAGATCTGCATGAGGGTGTGACCAGACAATGTGATGTGGCTGTGATTCGGCCGCGTCAATCAAGGAAATGTAACAATAATTTATAAGAAAATTATTATTCATCAACAATTCTGTTAATCGTTTGTGAAAATCGTCACTAATTAATAATTTTGTTATGATTCCAACTATTCCCACCCTAATTGGGAGCTCTGGGCTGGGGTCTGTGTGCATCGGATGGAGAAGAGGGGGTGTCCTGGGGTCTGCTCTGGATATGGGGATGTCAAAAAATTCTTTCAACTCAAAATTTACATCTGGAGGTTGGATGCAGACATTTCCCGGTCCCGCTGCGATCCAGCGGTGCGTTGTCCGACGAGGATTTGGGTCCGCCGCGATTCACTAAGATGGTGCATCCGAGTTCCTGCAGGTGTCGCTGCTGCGCCGAGGTCCGCCGGCGTTTACCTTCTTCTTCCCGGTGCATGTAAGTGCTTGATCTTGCGACAAATTTCCTTTTTTAAATTCCGCGGTTTGTCCGAATCCGTCGGGTTGTCCAACGCCCCCCATTTCTGTTGCATGCAAAGCCGAAGTCGATGCGGCACAATCCGATCGCATGCGCCAAAATCCCGGGGCAATTCAGGGCAAAAGAGAAATATTCGGGAAACCAAACGAAAGTGCGGCGTTCGGACCCCCATAGTGTCTGCCCAGTGTGAATAGACCTTTATATCCAGACATTTCTTTAACCGGATACCTTTAACTATTTAAACCCCAGGCAGTGGCTCCTCTGCAGAATTCCGGGGGAAGCTTTATAGGAATGTGAATGTATCCCCGGACTCCTGAGACCACTGATGGATGGTGATGATGCGGTCCGGTCAGGCTCGGCTGTATTACACCCTATCGGCTGACGCGGTGCCACTCACACAGATGGACGCACGCGCTGGAACGTTAGAAGACTGGAAGGAGGAGGCAGAATGTTCCACAATCCCATGAATACAAGTGTCAGGATTATTTAGGGATCTGCCAATGGAAAGACAAGTGAATGTTCTCTACGTGGCAAACAGGGCAAAGATGCAGAAGGAATCAGAGCTACAACAGGAAACACAGCAAGGAGGTCACAACTGATTGTCTAGTGCAACTGACTCAGATTACTTAAAGGGAACCTGTCAGCGGGTGTGGCCATGCAGACTGCAGCCAGTGTTATGTATTGTCCCTGAAGAGATGTGTAATCAGACCTATGTGTATGTTGTTAGTAGCAGCAGGACTGTGATATATGGATGTATGTTCCAGGTTTGTACTGGAGTCATCACACCGCTGTGCTCTGTGCCCTCTGTTAGGTATTGTCCCGGGAGAGCTTTGTGTTTGATGTTGGTAACAGCAGGACTGTGACATATGGATCCTCACACTGCTGTGCTCTTATGTCTCTGCAACCTGCATTGAAGTGTAGATGTTGTTAGATATTGGCCCTGGGTTCCTGGAGTGCTGTATAGCCATAGGCCTGTGCAGTATGTATTTATATTCCAGTGTTGTAGCTTCTACAAGTGTCCTCACACTGCTGTGCTCTGTGCAGACAGTGGTATCGTTTCTCCAAATATACTGAGGCATGTCCTCACACTTCTATGCTCTTAGCTCTCTGCACCTGCATTAAACTGCATCCAGTGTCGGGTGTTAACCCTGGAGACATGTGTAATCATACCTTCATGTATGTTGTTAGTAGCAACAGGACTGTGAAATATGGATTTATATTATAGGATTGGAGGTTACTTCAAGTGCACTGGGGTGTGTCCTCACACTGCTGTGCTCTGTACTCTCTACATTAAAATGTCTTCTATAACATGAATTTAAGTCATTTTTCCTCCAACTTTTTGCAAAAATGGTTGTTTTTACATATAAAAGCAGGGGATATATGGGGTCCTTACCCTTAGATGCATTTAGCATCTGCTTCTCTAGCACCAGAAGCATCAAATCCAGCAAGATAAATGTCGGTCTGGAATCATTCGGCAAGGTGGTGGGTGTGGCTTTGTAGAAATGGGTGGGGCTTAAAGGAGTTAATTACAAAAACATTGGGGCGGATTTACTTACCCGGTCCATTCGCAATCCAGCGGCGCTTTCTATGCGGTGGATTCGGGTCTTCCGGCGATTCACTAAGGCAGTTCCTCCGACGTCCAGCAGGTGTCGCTGCTGCGCTGAAGTCCGCCGAGGTCCGCCGGAGTGCACGATCCTATACTTGGTGCAGGTAAGCGCGTGTCCAGCAACACTTTTTTTTTTTTTTAAATGCGGCGGTTTCTCCGAATCCGTCGGGTTTTCGTTCGGCCACGCCCCCAATTTATGTCGCGTGCACGACGGCGCGATGCGCCACAATCCGATTGCGTGGGCCAAAAACCTGGGGCAATTCAGGGAAAATCGGCGCAAATCGGAAATATTCGGGTAAATGACCCCCATTGTTGCGTTGCTGCTCCTGTTCATAGTATTAAAGCTTCACCGTCTATTGTGTCATCAATGTAACCAAAAATATGGAGTTTCCTCTTTAAATGTGTGAAAACCCATAAGCCACGTTATAGACATAAGATCCGCAACATACACAACGTGGCCACACAAAGGGCATGTGACAAGTCTCCGGGTGAGTGTCGCCTTGCTGTCTGTCATGTGTCCCCCTCCCGGCCCATTCTACATTCTAGAGGGAAGATACATTGTCTTCGCGGCCGCGGAGAACTGGGGGAATTTGCTTGCCCTGTTTAATTAATACTGGATTATTTCATTTTCATTTTGTGGAGCTAATAATCTGACTGGTAGAATGTCAGGAAAAATTAAATCAGAATCTCATGTAGCACCAAAGGGAAAACACGGACGAGCCGAGGAAAAAATTCCCAGCAGAAATCACTGACAATCCAGCGCGACGCCGAGACAACGGGCACCGGCAGGAGGAAATTCCACAAATCTGTCATATAAAGGCTCATCGGATACAGAAAACATCTTGTGCCGGATATCAAAGCTGGAAAAATGCGGAAAACCGGAATGCTATAAAAATCTTTCACTGCCTCTAATACTATAAGGGGGTGAATACTTATGCATTTATAACGCACAACAATAGTATTTTAGACCAGATTTTCCTTATATCGGATTCCCTTATCATTGATCCGTCCTCTGGTTTGTTGTACTGTTAAGCAGGGGCGGAACTAAAAATGATTTGGCTCCTCCTCCCATAACTTGTACGTTTTAGTGTGTGATTACACTGCAGTTTTCCATCCATTACAATTCATTTTGTGCCCCAACCCAACCCTCTAGTGACCCCACAAGGTATAATACCCCAATAAGTGGCCCCACATAGTATAATAGTACCATTATTTATTATGCCCCCTCTCTGTAGCACTTTACAAAGCCCTCTTTCTATAGCCCCCCAACTTATGCCCTCCTTTATGCAGCTCACCAATGTATGCCCTCCTTTCTATAGCTCCCAACTCATGTCCTCTTTCTATAGCCCCCAAAATTATGCCCTCCTTTCTATAGCCCCCAACATATGCCCTCCTTTCTATAGCCCCCAACATATGCCCTCCTTTCTATAGCCCCCAACTTATACCCTCCTTTCTACAGTCCCCCAACTCATGCCCTCCTTTCTATAGCCCCCAACTTATACCCTCCTTTCTACAGTCCCCCAACTCATGCCCTCCTTTCTATAACCCCCAAATTATACCCTCCTTTCTACAGTCCCCCAACTCATGCCCTCCTTTCTATAACTCCCAAATTATGCCCTCCTATCGATAGCCGCCAATGTATGCCCTCCTTTCTATAGCCCCCCCAACTTATGCTTTCCTTTCTATAGCTCACAAAATATGATTTCTTTTCTGCAGTCCCCCCCTCAAAAGATCACTCCAGTGCAATCTAATCATTGTGTAATACATGGTGCAGGACTCTTTGTCATCGTATGACTAAAACCTGGAGTCCTGCTCCTCCCTTCAGGTATAATTCAATGAATCCGCTGTGACGGGAGTGTTCCTTAAAGGAAATCAACCACTTGAAAACCAAAAAAACCCTCCACCTAATGTTGATCCCAACATTCGTCCGACGATTTTCTAGTTGATCCCAACGTGTCAAGACTAGCGATGGACAGTGCCAGGATCAAAATAAGGAGGAGCGGAGGTGAGTATTTCTATTTTTGGGAGATTTTCTTTAAAGCCCTCTTTCATGTAGTGCTCCCCCCCATTACGCCACCACCGCACCCCTTTTGCCTCCATTCCTTCCCTTTCATTTCGAAAATAAATTAACAAAGGATAGATTTGTTATGGATAACTGAAAATCTGGCAGACGTGATGACATCATCACATGGCGCCTTGAGGCGGAGGAGTGGATATCCAATGAGTAGTCTGACTCCTATGGCAACTATGGTGGTGCTGTTGAGAATGAATTTGGCCTGCCCTGACCTTGACCTGTCTTCGATCACCTCCTTGTTAGTCAAACTGCTATCTCTTGTCCTCTCTGTCTTCAGTCATCACTGAATTGGGACAACTCTTTAGACAGCTCCATGTAGGGAAGGGAGGATCCCCATATGTGGGATTAAGGGGGAAACCCAGGTTACCTCATAGACCATATCCTCAGAAGTAACTCTAAGCTAAACCAGTTTACTGGCAACATGGGCCCACAACTAGTGTTGAGCAGACCCAAAATCTAAAGTTCCGGTCCATACCGAACTTTGGCAGTTTGGGTACCCAGACCCACCCCCGGCAAGTCTGGTCTAGGATAAATATAAGTGGGTCCCTGCATTGGGGTTTGTACCTACTACCAGTAACACATGTGATCGGTGCTGGTGTGTTGGCACTAAATCGCTATCAGGATTTAAATCGATGCTGCGCATGCGTCAGCATTTTAGGAGGATCGGCACTCCCCAATGATGTCCCCAATGACAGGAGTTGCCGGTGGCATTTCAACCGTTAACATCCATGATCGGCACCGATTGTAGGTGTTACCAGGGGTGTGCTTCAGGTATAGTACTCAAACCATGACCTGAACAGAATTTGAAGCTGAAACCGAACTTCGATGGGTCCGGTCATCACAACCCTTGGACCTTTTCAATGATATAATGGATCTAACCAATGGAAGCCCTAACATAGAGGGGCACATTTACTCACCCGTCCCGTTGCGATCCCCACTGTGCCTTGTCCGACGAGGATCCCGGTCTGCTGTGATTCACTAAGGTCGTGCGTCCAATTTTCTGCATCTGTCGCTTCCCCGCTCAGGTCCGTCGGAGTTCACCTTCTTCTTCCCGGTGCATGTGAGTGGTGATCTTGCAACACAATTTCATTTTTGAATTCCGCGGTTTGTCCGAATATGTCGGGTTGTCCGATGTCCACGCCCCTCCCCCCTGATTTGTGTCGAATGCAAGCCAGTGCCCATGTGCCACAATCCGATCGCGTGTGCCAAAAACCCGGGGCAATTCCGGGCAAAATAGTAAAAAGTCGGAAAAACCCAACGAAAATGTGGTGTTCGGACCCTTAGTAAATGTGCCCCAGTGTTCTTTACCTCCCTTAGGGGTATCTGACAATACATCCCGTGTTGATGGTGAATATGGACGCTCTTCTATGACATCATCAGTAATGCGACCCCATCTATTAGACACTTACCCTCTGCCCCAGGCCTCTCGAGAATATTTTGTCTTCTGCCAATTCCGAACTCTCAATTAATCCGATTAGCGTTAAACCCCTCATATTATTCACTCCGCCCCATCGCCCGGGCAGGTTGCTGTTGGCTACTATTCACCGTCAAGAATTTCTCTACTTAATTTTCTCCATTTTTAGTTAAAAATGTTTCCATCATAGAATCACCTAACCCAGATTGTGAAATTATCTCCGGAGTTAATAAAGGTGGGAGACCCCATTTAACCCCACAGGGTGGTGGGACTGCCAGTGAGCCGGGGGCAGCGATGGATGAGAGATGGGGGTCCTTCCTTAGGATGACTGTGTCACACTCCGCACCTGTCAAGAGGATCTAAAAATAGAAGAAGGAGGAAAAAAAAAAGTGCAAATATTTCCCTTGTGGAAACACCAATAATCTCCGCGATGAGGAAGCGCCTAAGGATAGCATGGCTCGTAGTCACATCAAGACCCTGAGAGGAGCATACATCACTGCCACCGCGAGGAGCGGGTACACACACATGTACTGGGCAAGGGGGGGGGGGATTGTCAGCATTTATATACTAGAGGTAACACTCTCATACACACATACATGCAGCTACATTCATACATCTGCCATGTAACATACTGGAGGCTGTCCAACCTTCATATGATCATAGATGTGTCAATCATTTAACCACCAGAGCAGCAAAAGACAAATTACCATATACATACATTCACTCCTACACTTTCTAACATTTATATACTCATACCCACAGTTACATTTATCCATACACTCACACACACACGCATATATTCACTCACACACATACATACACTTACACACACACATATATGCTCACACACAATGATACACTAACATAAACAAACATACAAACACATTCATACACTCACACACACACTTACAAACACATTCATACACTTATACACATCCATACAATCACGCACGCCGACATACAAAAACATCTATATGCTCACACATACAATCACACACACAAACGCATTCATACACACATACATACAAACACATTTATACACAATCACAGACACACTCATCCATACAAACACACCTACAAACACATATATACACTAACACACATCCATACACATTCACACACATATACACACACATCCATACACTTAGACACATCTGTTCACGCACACATACATACATACAAATGCATCAATACACCAACATACACATACAAACACATCAATATACATTTATACACATACAAACGCATCCATACACTCACACACATACATACATATGCATCAATATACTAACATACACATACAAACACATCCATACACTCACACCCAAACATACACAAAGCTACTCTCACTTACTAACTAGTATCGACCTGCCATCTGATCCACAGAATGGGGCTCATTTACTAAGGGTCCGCGGAGCGCATTTTCGCCGGGTTTCACAAGTTTCCGTTTTGCGCCGCATCGCTCTGGGGATTGTTACGCACTCAATGGGATTCTGGCGCATCGGCGCCAGCTTGCACGCAACAGAAATCGGGAAGTGCGGGCCGTCGGACAACCCGACGGATTCGGAAAAAACATGGAATTTAAAAAAGAATTTGTGTCGCAAGATCAGCACTCACGTGTACCGGGAAGAAGAAGGTGAACTCCGGCGGATCTCAGCGGGGTTAGCGACGGATACTGTACATACATACACACAGACATACATACATACATACTGTACATACATACATACTGTCCATACATACATACATACTGTACATACATACATACACACTGTACATACATACATACACACACATACATACATACTGTACATACATACATACATACTGTACATACATACATACATACTGTACATACATACTGTACATACTGTACATACATACTGTACATACATACATACTGTACATACATACATACCGTCCATACATACATACTGTACATACATACATACTGTACATACATACTGTACATACATACATAAATAGTGTACATACACTCACTCCTACACTGACTGACGTTTATACACTCACACCTACACTCAAAAACATACACACACATCCAAACACTGACACACACGTAAAGCTACACACATACAGTACATTTACATTGTAACATTTACATACCCAGTATAGGATCCATAGATATGTCTGAATAATTTAACCCCCAGAGCCCCGGAGTCCCCCACATGTGCCAGAGAGGCAGGTTATGTTATCGCCTCCGGCACTAGACCACAGTGAGCTCGCCATGCTGGGGACATATCAACATAAAGCAACGTAATCTACTGCGACACACAGAGACCAGCAAGCGGAGCGTGTGTATGAGTGCATGGAGGGCGCGGGGTGCAAATATGTTCTTCATTGAGTGGATGTGGTGTCACATCTCAGAGAGGAAATGTATGGGAAATTACAGCAGAAGGGAGTGTCGGTGCCTAATGCAAGTATTTATAAAGATACATTCATACACTCACATTTATCCCATAATACACTCACATTTATCCCATCATACACTCACATATATCCCATCATACACTCACATTTATCCCATCATACACTCACATTTATCCCATTATACACTCACATATATCCCATCATACACTCACATATATCCCATCATACACTCACATTTATCCCATCATACACTCACATTTATCCCATCATACACTCACATTTATCCCATCATACACTCACATTTATCCCATCATATACTCACATTTATCCCACCATTCACTCACATATATCCCATCATATACTCACATATATCCCATCATACACTCACATTTATCCCATCATACACTCACATTTATCCCATCATACACTCACATATATCCCATCATACACTCACATATATCCCATCATACACTCACATTTATCCCATCATACACTCACATATATCCCATCATACACTCACATTTATCCCATCATACACTCACATATATCCCATCATACACTCACATTTATCCCATCATATACTCACATTTATCCCATCATATACTCACATTTATCCCACCATTCACTCACATATATCCCATCATATACTCACATATATCCCATCATACACTCACATTTACCCCATCATACACTCACATATATCCCATCATACACTCACATTTATCCCATAATACACTCACATTTATCCCATCATACACTCACATATATCCCATCATACACTCACATTTATCCCATCATACACTCACATTTATCCCATTATACACTCACATATATCCCATCATACACTCACATATATCCCATCATACACTCACATTTATCCCATCATACACTCACATTTATCCCATCATACACTCACATTTATCCCATCATATACTCACATTTATCCCATCATATACTCACATTTATCCCACCATTCACTCACATATATCCCATCATATACTCACATATATCCCATCATACACTCACATTTATCCCATCATATACTCACATATATCCCATCATACACTCACATTTATCCCATCATACACTCACATTTATCCCATCATACACTCACATATATCCCATCATACACTCACATATATCCCATCATACACTCACATATATCCCATCATACACTCACATATATCCCATCACACGCTCACATTTATCCCATCATACACTCACATTTATCCCATCATACACTTACATTTATCCCATCATACACTCACATTTATCCCATCATATACTCACATTTATCCCATCATATACTCACATTTATCCCACCATTCACTCACATATATCCCATCATATACTCACATATATCCCATCATACACTCACATTTACCCCATCATACACTCACATATATCCCATCATACACTCACATATATCCCATAATACACTCACATTTATCCCATCATACACTCACATATATCCCATCATACGCTCACATTTATCCCATCATACACTCACATATATCCCATCATACACTCACATATATCCCATCATACGCTCACATTTATCCCACCATACACTCACATATATCCCATCATACACTCACATATATCCCATCATACGCTCACATTTATCCCATCATACACTCACATATATCCCATAATACACTCACATATATCCCATCATACACTCACATATATCCCATCATACACTCACATTTATCCCACCATACACTCACATATATCCCATCATACACTCACATATATCCCATCATACACTCACATTTATCCCACCATACACTCACATTTATCCCATCATACACTCACATATATCCCATAATACACTCACATATATCCCATCATACACTCACATATATCCCATCATACACTCACATTTATCCCACCATACACTCACATATATCCCATCATACACTCACATTTATCCCATCATACACTCACATTTATCCCATCATACATTCACATTTATCCCATCATACACTCACATTTGTCCCATCACACGCTCACATTTATCCCATCATACACTCACATATATCCCATCATACACTCACATTTGTCCCATCACACGCTCACATTTATCCCATCTTACACTCACATTTGTCCCATAATACACTCACATATATCCCATCATACACTCACATTTATCCCATCATACACTTACATTTATCTCTTTGTAGATTTACATTTATCCCATCATACACTCACATATATCCCATCATACACTCACATTTATCCCATCATACACTCACATTTATCCCACCATACACTCACATATATCCCATAATACACTCACATTTATTTCATCATATACTCACATATATCGTGGGATATATGTGAGTATATGATGAAATAAATGTTACACTCACATATATCCCATCATACACTCACATTTATACACATATACTGTACAATCACCTTCTGACCACTCACCTGACATAAACCATAATACATTCATGCAGACGCACACAATTAATACAGGGGCATGCTGCAGGGCATGCATGTACATACATTCACACCCATGTACTCACACCTACAATGAATCTCATACTGTACATTCACCGCTGAAATCATATGTGCATACAAACTCAACTTACATTCATACACATACTGTTTATTTAGACGCAATTAACCATTTGTTATACTTGTATTTCACCCATAGTCATCATATTCTCACACAAAATTCTCACTGTAACCCACAAATATACATATTTATTAAAATACTTACACACATTTTCATACAGTCACCTTCATTTTCATACACTCACATTTCCCCTGTATATATATATATATATATATATATATATATATATATATATACATATACATATGTTCTAAGATTTATACACTCTCGCCCACACTCAAACACATTCATACACTCACACAGCCACAAGCTCATACGTTTCCATCTACATTGTATCTTATACATAATGATGGACATATATTTCTATACCAACACACAGGACTCTTTTATATTATTACATTTGTGCACATCATGAATACTCAACTACGTCATTAAACACATACATACACTCACATTAATGCAGTAGCAGGCGTCGCCATACCATACACGCACTCACATGTATTCACTCACTGTTACCCGTTTATACACTTGCATACACCCCTAAACCTACCTTAGATACATAACTTGCTACAGGGGTTCTACAACATTCTAAGTGGGTTAGGTAGGCAATAGAAATGGTAGGGATCAGATTATGATGAGAGAATAAGATAAGATATTACGGTACTGTATATACTCGAGTATAAGCCGATCTCAGTATAAGCCGAGAACCTGCTGGGGAAGGGGGTTGGCATCGGAAGGTGAGTATACTGTTTTTTTTTCTTGACTCGAGAATAAGCCGAGGGGAGGTTTTTCAGCACAATTTTTGTGCTGAAAAACTCGGCTTATACTTGAGTACATCCAGTACTTTATTGAAATTATTGTCCCAGCAATTGATACAAACATTAGAGATACATTTTAACGTTACAGTTCCATACAGACACTACAGGAGGCGTGTCTTTCTTACGTCTAGCTCCTTCCTTGGTTACTATTTCTTACTTGTATACAAACATCATTACATTGTTACACAGTTACAGGACACATGTGTATATATGTATAACCCGCACATCACCACCAGACCGCAGGTCGTAACCTCGAGAATTGTCACTAATGAAGAGCAATGGCCGACAGGTCAGGAGGTGATGGAGACCCCCGTTTCCTAGAGCCCCAGATGTCCCTGAATCCATGGAGAGATCTCAAGCCCCAGTGTGACAGCCCTGCACGTCCATCAAATATGAGGACCTAGTACACTAAATTTTTAACCCCTTATCTCTGCACCTGTATCTCCATAATACGGGGTTGATACGGGGATAGAGATTTAAAACATTTTTATTTTAATTTTTTTTTTTTAAGGAGTGGGCTATTTTTGTGTGTGTGTGTTTTTCAGAACTTTTTTCGTAGTGAAGCCTTTTAGGATTTAACCCTGTGGTGCTGTGGCTTCCTCCATGAATTCTAACATGACATAGCCAATGGACAGCAAGCTCCCCACCCAAGTAGTGGCCAAGATGGGAGGTCTGGATGGTTCTTACATGACATAGCCAATGGACAGTAACCCAATGGACATAGCCAATGGACAATAAGCTGTCCACCACAGTAATGGCCAAGATGGGAGATCTGGATGGTTCTTATATGACATAGCCAATAGAAAGTAAACCAATGGACATAGCCAATGGATAATAAGCTGTCCACCACAGTAATGGCCAAGATGGGAGATCTGGATGGTCCTTACATGACATTACCAATGGGCAGTAACCCAATGGACCTAGCCAACGAACAATAAGCTGCCCACCACAGTAAAGGACAGGTTGGAGATCTGGATGATTCAAGTCATCATAAGATGTAGCCAATTGAATTAGCCAATGGACAATAAGCTGTCCACCACAGTAATGGCCAAGATCAGAGATCTGGGTGGTCTTACATGAAGAAGCCAATAGACAGTAAGCTAATGGAAATAACCAATGGACAGTAAGCTGCCCACCCACATTAATGGCAAAGATCAAAGATCTGGATAGTTTGATTTTGGATAGTAGCCAGTGGAAAGTAAGCCAATGGATTGCCAACCCCAATGGACCACTAGGGCACAGACAGACGTGACGGTCCTGTCCTAGGTATGGTAAATTACCTATGGCATGTCAACCAACTCCTAACATAGAAGCCTTCTCCCAAATCATAAAACATGACAACCGTTAATTTCCCGGTGGGCCGTCAACATAACAGGTCTCCCCCATTGGATATATTTATTATACTTTGCATCTTTGGCGGCCATTGTGACTTCGATGCCGGATGAAATAATTAGGCAAAGTGGCTGTGTATGGGAGTGTGTCTATGCACGGGCTGGAGGCTCGCTGCCATCCTTCGAGCTGTCATCACTTCCTGGCCGGGCGCGATCTGACAAAAATGTATTAGATCCACGTTGTTAAATGAAGTGACTTGCTGTAACCGATGCTCTCAGCAGAAGTTCATGGTCTGTAATACAAGGGTTTTTTTTTTTTATTGTATTAGCACAGACGATTAAATGAGACAATATTATCCTAATGTGATTTTGCTGCGCCTTGAGCATTTCATTCTTTCTTCACGTCTCCGGTCAACTCTCATTCTCACTCCCTATTGATCCAGCAGTTAGTCCTATTCAATTATTCAATCCGGATCAATACATGTAGATGCATGAGATGTAAACGTTCTGTTTCTCCTGTT
Source organism: Engystomops pustulosus (assembly GCF_040894005.1). Taxonomy (NCBI): domain Eukaryota; kingdom Metazoa; phylum Chordata; class Amphibia; order Anura; family Leptodactylidae; genus Engystomops; species Engystomops pustulosus. Next base: position 15,549,451 of record NC_092413.1, on the reverse strand, counting down.
ATCGGCTTACAGTCGAGGCCCCAGCATCCATAAAGAGCACTAATGTGGCCGGAGCAAGTAATGAAAAGTTATACGACGTGTGAGGCCATCGATGTCAATGACATAGCGGTGTATGGAAGACTAGAGCGCGGGGAGAGGGGGGGTTACATCTTATGGCTCCCTATGTGTCTTCTGATACTTCATACAGTCAAAGTAACTTAAATAATTAAAAAAAAACCAAACCAATGGCCCATCCTTATCCAAATGATCTCATCCAATGCCAACACTCGGAGCTCGAACATCAACTTTTTGAAATTGTTGAGGTAGGGAATGATCCTTTTTTCCATTTCCATATCACAGTTAGTGATGAGGGGGCCCAAACCAGCAATATTTCCATTCAGTCTGAAGTTTGGGTTTGGATCTGACTCCCTGCCGTTTAACACTCGTGATCCTGATATCTCTCTCTATATTTATCTATCTACCCAATGGGGGTCATTAATCACATTTTCCCTTTGTTTCTCTGTGATTTGTGACTTTTTTTTGCCTATTTTTTGCAACTCATTTGTTTTTGTAGTTTAGGCTCTTTATTTGTCTTTATTTGGGACTGTTTAGTCGCAAATTGTTGAGCAACTCCTACCATTGGCTTTCCTACGCATGGTCAGGACTTGAGTGTTTTTGCACTATTATTTGCGCCCTTGTAGGCGCAAATCAATGTTATGGCAGGTGCTAACATCTTGAATAAGGAAAGACAAATTAGGTGAAAACCGGGAAACTGCTACACAACGAACTCCGGCAAACTGCTGGTAAAAGGTGCAAAAGATTGTTCAAATACCCCATCAGATTAAGGTAAATGTGGCCTGATGTCTATCTATCCATCCCATATCTATCTCCTATGTATTTATCTATCTCATATCTATCTATATCATATCTATCTATATCTATCTATCTATCTATCTCATATCTATCTCATATCTATCTATCCCATATCTATCTATCTATCTATCTCATATCTATCTATCTATCTATCTATCTATCTATCTATCTATCTATCTATCTATCTATCTATCTATCTCATATCTATCTCATATCTATCTATCCCATATCTATCTATCTATCTCATATCTATCTATCTATCTATCTATCTATCTATCTCATATCTATCTCATATCTATCTATCCCATATCTATCTATCTATCTCATATCTATCTATCTATCTATCTATCTCATATCTATCTATCTATCTATCAATCTCATATCTATCTATCTCCTATCTATCTATCTATCTATCTATCTCCTATCTATCTCATATATATCTATCTATCTATCTATCTATCTATCTATCTCATATCTATCTATCTCATATCTATCTATCTATCTATCTATCTATCTATCTATCTATCTATCTCCTATCTATCTATCTATCTATCTATCTATCTATCTATCTATCTATCTATCTATCTATCTATCTCATATATATCGCCTATCTATCTATCTATCTATCTATCTCATATCTATCTATCTCATATCTATCTATCTATCTATCTATCTCATATCTATCTATCTATCTATCTATCTATCTATCTATCTATCTAAGGTTTAGGAAGAGGCAGCACTCCAAAAGGTAATTTCAAAAAAGTGGGGTGTCTTTATTCCATAAGCGACGTTTCAGCTCCTTACGAGCCTTTTTCAAGCCTTTTTCGTAAGGAGCTGAAACGTCGCTTATGGAATAAAGACACCCCACTTTTTTGAAATTACCTTTTGGAGTGCTGCCTCTTCCTAAACCTTACATTGCAGTCCCCCTGCCTGGGGACTTACGGACTTGCACCCACCGGAGTTGCTGTGCTGCTCTAAACTTTCCTTTTTCTATCTATCTATCTATCTATCTCCTATCTATCTATCTATCCATCTATCTCATATCTATCTATCTATCTATCTATCTATCTATCTATCTATCTATCTATCCATCTATCTCATATCTATCTATCTATCTATCTATCTCATATCTATCTATCTATCTATCTATCTCATATCTATCTATCTATCTATCTATCTATCTCATATCTATCTCATATCTATCTATCTCATATCTATCTATCTATCTCATATCTATCTATCTCATATCTATCTATCTATCTATCTATCTATCTATCTCATATCTATCTCATATCTATCTATCTCATATCTATCTATCTATCTCATATCTATCTCATATCTATCTATCTCATATCTATCTATCTATCTATCTCATATCTATCTATCTATCTATCTCATATCTATCTATCTCCTATCTATCTATCTATCTATATCATATCATATCTATCTATGTATCTCATATCTATCTATCTATCTATCTATCTATCTATCTATCTATCTATCTATCTATCTCATATCTATCTATCTATCTATCTATCTCATATCTATCTCATATCTATCTATCTCATATCTATCTATCTCATATCTATCTATCTATCTATCTATCTATCTATCTATCTATCTCATATCTATCTATCTATCTATCTCCTATCTATCTATCTATCTCATATCTATCTATCTATCTATCTCATATCTATCTATCTATCTATCTATCTCATATCTATCTATCTCATATATATCGCCTATCTATCTATCTCATATCTATCTATCTATCTATCTATCTATCTATCTATCTATCTCATATCTATCTATCTATCTATCTCATATCTATCTATCTATCTATCTATCTATCTATCTATCTCATATCTATCTATCTATCTATCTATCTATCTATCTATCTATCTATCTATCTCCTTTCTCTCTCTCTCCTATCTATTAGATTTCTCCTATGTATCTTTCACTCATATTTGGATCTTCCTATGAATCTATTTTATATCCTTTTATCTACAATCTCATTTCATAACTTATTATTTTGACCCCACCATTTGGGGCTCTAGCTGTAACATTTGGATATTGTTGCCGTTAGCGTGTGTTTCCATTGTCCCCCCTAGTCCTTGGCACCCATGTGTGGACTCATGTAGGTGGTGGACACATTTGGGCGCAGGACCTTCCCCTTTGATCTCTGTGTAGATGCTTAGGGCTGCAGTTTTGCTCTGATCACTCCGGCTGCATCTGCTCTTCTTGGATCCATTTTCCCTGAAGATTTCTTTATTAAGGCGTCCGCCCAGCACGCGTCTCCTGCGCTGACTCCTGACCTCTCCCGTGTTAGCCTTTCCCTGTTGAAGAACTAACCTCTGCCTTTCTGACTCAATATTATTCCATGGTTAATAGATCCGACCCGTGTGATGCGGCCGCTGCGTCTCTATCCTCTACTGCTGAACGCTCCATCTGGAATGGAAGCCGATTATATGACACAAAATATCATGAAATGCAAACACTGAGAGAACCACAGGAGACCGCCCAACTCTACTACTACCTCCATCTCGTCATCATTACAGCATAGGAGTAGTAGTAGTATTGCTCTGTACCCATATATACAGGATAGGAGTAGTAGTACTGTGCTGTGCACATATATACAGGATAGGAGTAGTAGTACTGTGCTGTGCCCATATATACAGGATAGGAGTAGTAGTATTGCTCTGTACCCATATATACAGGATAGGAGTAGTAGTACTGTGCTGTACCCATATATACAGGATAGGAGTAGTAGTACTGTGCTGTACCCATATATACAGGATAGGAGTAGTAGTACTGTGCTGTGCCCATATATACATTATAGGAGTAGTAGTACTGTGCTGTGCCCATATATACAGGATAGGAGTAGTAGTACTGTGCTGTACCCATATATATATAGGATAGGAGTAGTAGTACTGTGCTGTGCCCATATATATAGGATAGGAGTAGTAGTACTGTGCTGTGCCCATATATACAGGATAGGAGTAGTAGTACTGTGCTGTACCCATATATATATAGGATAGGAGTAGTAGTATTGCTCTGTACCCATATATACAGGATAGGAGTAGTAGTACTGTGCTGTGCACATATATACAGGAGTAGTAGTACTGTGCTGTACCCATGTATACAGGATAGGAGTAGTAGTACTGTGCTGTGCCCATATATACAGGATAGGAGTAGTAGTACTGTGCTGTACCAATATATACAGGATAGGAGTAGTAGTACTGTGCTGTGCCCATATATACAGGATAGGAGTAGTAGTACTGTGCTGTACCCATATATACAGGATAGGAGTAGAGTAGTAGTACTGTGCTGTGCCCATGTATACAGGATAGGAGTAGTAGTACTGTGCTGTGCCCATATATACAGGATAGGAGTAGTAGTACTGTGCTGTGCCCATATATACAGGATAGGAGTAGTAGTACTGTGCTGTGCACATATATACAGGATAGGAGTAGTAGTGCTTTGCTGTGCTCATATATACAGGATATGAGTAGTAGTACTGTGCTGTGTCCATATATACAGGATAGGAGTAGTAGTACTGCGCTGTGCCCATATATACAGGATAGGAGTAGTAGTACTGCGCTGTGCCCATATATACAGGATAGGAGTAGTAGTACTGTGCTATGCCCATATATACAGGATAGGAGTAGTAGTACTGTGCTGTGCCCATATATACAGGATAGGAGTAGTAGTACTGTGCCCATATATACAGGATAGGAGTAGTAGTACTGTGCTGTGCCCATATATACAGGATAGGAGTACTAGTATTGCTCTGTACCCATATATACAGGATAGGAGTAGTAGTACTGTGCTGTATCCATATATACAGGATAGGAGTAGTAGTACTGTGCTGTATCCATATATACAGGATAGGAGTAGTAGTACTGTGCTGTACCCATATATACAGGATAGGAGTAGTAGTACTGTGCTGTGCCCATATATACAGGATAGGAGTAGTAGTACTGTGCTGTACCCATATATACAGGATAGGAGTAGAGTAGTAGTACTGTGCTGTGCCCATGTATACAGGATAGGAGTAGTAGTACTGTGCTGTGCACATATATACAGGATAGGAGTAGTAGTGCTTTGCTGTGCCCATATATACAGGATATGAGTAGTAGTACTGTGCTGTGCCCATATATACAGGATAGGAGTAGTAGTACTGTGCTATGCCCATATATACAGGATAGGAGTAGTAGTACTGTGCTGTGCCCATATATACAGGATAGGAGTAGTAGTACTGTGCCCATATATACAGGATAGGAGTAGTAGTACTGTGCTGTGCCCATATATACAGGATAGGAGTACTAGTATTGCTCTGTACCCATATATACAGGATAGGAGTAGTAGTACTGTGCTGTATCCATATATACAGGATAGGAGTAGTAGTACTGTGCTGTATCCATATATACAGGATAGGAGTAGACACGGGCAGAACATTATTGCTTCTGCACTCAGCTCTATCTATGTCCTGAGAATGCAGATAGAGTTGACATTGGGATTGGCTGGGCGTGCCCCTTGTTGCCAAATGACTTCTTGCAGAGCCTCACCCCTTCCCATATGGATAAATGTCCCGAGGTACGACTAAAGCGAGATCAAAAAGTAACCCTCGCATCTCTGAACCCCTGAAACCTACATTATACATTGCACTGCATATTTCCTATTACAGATTTTGCACTGGGCCCTTAAGCTTTGAACAGTAGATATTACAATGGAGAGAGTTTAATGAATATATTCACATTAAAGTATTTGCCACTGAAGAGTCCATGCCCTGTGGCCGCGGTGCGGGTCTCTCCTGTGCCAGTGCAGCAATCACCGCCACGGCTTAAGATACCGCCAGCCCTGCCCTTTATCTCCTGCCGGCCCCGGAATACCTTCCATGTGCCGATACCATCAGGACCTGAATGGGATTCCTTCCACCACAATGTCTCACGCAGCTTTGGGGGTTAATTAACAAGAGACTTCAGATGGAGAACCGTATTTATCATAAAAATGACATTTTGCTAAAACCTCACAAGTTCTTGTTTAATATCCTTCAGCTGATCATCCTGCTAACTTTTTCTATTTCATTTTGTAAAAAGGAAAGCTAATCCCCTCGGAATGAATATTTCTTCATCTGAGAGCTGAATGAGGCCGCACTAAACACGCGACAGACGAGGACCGAGAATTCCCAGATAAAGTGTCGCCACTGAGCCTTAAAGGAACAGGAGCCCCAATTTACTCATAATAGAAACTCAACTAAATTAGAAAGTAAAAAAAGGGAACAAAAATATTTGATGGGTGTGAACCGTGTGATCACCATAGATCTATCGGTTTAAACACAGTGGGGCACATTTACTAAGGGTCCGCAGCCGCGAATCCGTCGGGTTTTTCCCGAATATTTCCGCTTTGCGCTGTATTTTACGGGATTGTGGTGCACGCGATCGATTTTTGGCGCAATCGCGCCGACTTTCACACGACAGAAATGGGGGGGGGCGTGGCCACCGGACAACCTGAAGGATTCGGAAAAACCGCAGAATTTAAAAAGCCATTTGTGTGGCAAGATCAAGCACTCACATACACCAGAAAAAAGCTGGTGAATATCGGTGCACGGACCTTAGTGAATCCCGGCAGAACCTGGATTAGCGTCGGGGAACCCGCCGCTGGATTGCAACAGGACCGGGTAAGTAAATGTGCCCCAGTATTGATAAGATGCCAAAAATAGACTCTACTGGCAGGGGCTCATCACTGATATTCTGAAATTTCAAAAGTGCAGTAGTCCAAAAATGTCAAAAAGTAACTGTCTGCACATATTTGTTACATTGGGGCTCATTTACTAAGGGTCGGAACGTCACATTTTCGTCGGGTTTCCCGTCAATTTCCACGCAATCAGATTTTGGCGCATTGGCGGCGGCTTGCACGCCACAGAAATCAGGTGGCGGGCCGTCGGACAACCCGATGGATTCGGACAAAAAAATTTTAAAAAAGAATTGTGTTGCAAGATCAAACACTCACATGCACCGGGAAGAAGAAGGTGAACTCTGGTGGACCTCGGCGCAGAAGCGACGTATGCAGGAACTCGGGCGCACGATCTTAGTGAAACGCGCCGGACTTCATCCTCGTCGGACAGTCCGGATCGGGGATCGCGACAGGACCTGGTAAGTTAATGTGCCTCATTGTGTTTTGTTTGTGCCAGACCTTTCTGGGTGGAGCATGAAAACGAGGTCCAATCGGAACTCTGTACATTAAGCCTCGTCTCCGTAGATCCTGCAATCAGCATTAGACAAGGGATCAGTTTTGAATGGATTGTTCCTTTACAGGGGGCCAGAGATTTGGGGTTTTATTTTAAGGATCTTATTTTACAAGTCTTTGAGCAGTTTCTGAATATCCAAAAATAATCATTAAAGGGGTTTTGTAGGAATCTGAAAAACCACTAGGGGGCCGGGGCAGGCATGGGGGAAAAAACATTAAGCATACTTAACCTGCTCCGGCCCCCCGTTCCTGCATCATTCTGGTACTTCTGGTCTCGGCCTTGCTTTGGCCAAGGATTTGTCTCCTTGGACCACTGGACGTCACTTTTGTTGACCATGGGAGGTCAATTCCTTTGTTGTCCTAGGTCCAAGCGGGCCACCTATTGGCAAAAGTTAGTCTCAGGACTCCCTGAAACTTCTGGTCAGATGTAGTGCTGAAAACTGGAAGCATCAGGGCGACTCGAGAACCAAAGCCCCTGCCCCGATCTGAGAGCCGAGATGCTCGCTGATCACTAAAATTTGGGGGAACAATGTGTAGCCGATCACTGTGACCCTTCTTGTTAATTTCTTCTCATACAGACGCCTGAGTTATGTCCAGATCCTCAGAAATCGATAGATTTTGTATAGTAAAGTACAGTCTTCTCTCAAGGTGAGATGAAGAGTGAAAGTGCTAGGTCCTCAGCTGAGGGCTTCTGGTATTTGTAGGGGTCTTGGCACCCAGTATCTGGTCATGTCCCCTTTAATACTATTTTAAATTCACAAATGTATTTATTTCAAGAAATTAACAAATCCCCCAGGTTTGCAATTACCATAGACTTAGAAGACGTAGAAAGGTCTCGAGGCTAAATGGATCAGGCACGAGATTACAGGAGAACCCTGGCAACGCTCCACAATCATCAGACAAGTTGAAACAGAAATTCTGGGCTTCCCCTGTAAAATAGCGGCTGCCCGTGGTACTAACACTTAATGCTTCTTCTGTTTCAGTCCAAGAATTATTGGCTCCATTTAAAGGTGACATACATCAGCATTTACTGCTACCCAACGAGGCCTATAATAAAGTATTTCATCACATGTAACACAGAAGACAAGGCGACGGAGCCAATGTATACCACGACAAACTAGATCCAAAAACTACTGGGAAGCACTCACACACGTTACACCGAAGCCAATGGTTGACAGTGTAATAGTGCAGAATTATTGATGGAATTACTGCATTATTTTGTCGTTATGTCTTTGGATGCTATATTGATCATGCCCATCATCTTGTATTTAACCATAACCAATTTACCAAATTTTTGGGATTCATTTGCTTTGGTTTCCTTCTCGTTCCAAGGTGACTGTTTCCCTTGATCCTTGATGGCTCAGGAAGTCCAAAAACAACAATACTAGCAAGCAGGGGCCCAGAAAAGCAGGGGCCCAGTATCTTAGCCTCCAGAATTCTCTGTAAAATGAGTGGTGAGAGGATGAAGAGTTGGATAAATGACTGGAACATTGGCCAAAAAATTGAGTCAAGTCTAAGGACGAACAGACTCGAAACGCAATGTTTGGGTCCGTGCCTTGAACTTGAACCTGGACTTTGACAGTGGTATTTAAAAGGTTCACAGCAGTAATCAATAGCAGCACACATCATAGGACTTAACAGTCCGACAGGGGTTCGATTAACCAAACCAAAACTTTTTTCAACGTTCGGTAGAACCTCTCATCCCTAGATCAGGTCATACTATGGTGTAAATGAACTATAGTCCCCAGTGAATTCTCTTTGACTCTCCTTCCTCATCTGGCAGCTGTAGTGGACTTCCAGTCATATTGCTCTCCCCTCTGGCAGCTAAAAATATTAGATTTTTTTCAAATCAAAGGCAAATTTTTTACAATTATTCATATATATATATATATTTGCCTGTTAAATGGCCCCTTTTTTCAAGGTTCGGTAGAACCCCCCCATCCCTAGATCAGGCCATACTATGGTGTAAATGAACTATAGTCCCCAGTAAATTCTCCTTGACTCTCCTTCCTCCTCTGGCAGCTGTAGTGGACTTCCAGTCATATTGCTCTCCCCTCTGGCAGCTAAAAATATTAGCTTTTTTTCAAATCAAATGGCAATTTTTAAAAATTTTTTAGAAATATATATATATTTGCCTGTGAAATAGTGAAATAGCCCCTTTCATTATCTTGTTATTTAAAGTGTTGTACCTAAAGGACCGCCACAACTGAATTCTGTTGGATCCAACTTTCAAGACCCAAAAGTAGTCACTTGATCCTACGGGAGGAAGTTGATGTTGGCTGCTCATTTTCCCCACAGTGGCCACTAGAGGCAGAATGTGGTATTACAGTCAACCTTTAAAAAACATTATCGATTCCCTGCTGTGTTTACTAGGGAAGGATTCCTAACAAGGGACATATGGAGAAGGGGTTGTTAGGATTAGACATGGTGTCTAAAACTAGTCCAAAGTGTCTACACAAACAGTAACAACTTTGCTCCTCTGAGCTGTAAATCACGGTGAAGCGGAGATTAAGTCGTGTCCCTAAATCGCTGACTGGATCCCAGTTGCTATGTCATGTCAGCATGACAAACATATTTAGCATAATAATGATAAAAATAAAGCATCGCTCCACGTGCGCCGTGAATCCTCCTCGACGGCGACGCCGCAGCCAATCACAGCTCATCCCTGGCCTATTGTTTCCTTCATTAAAATTGATATCACTAGCGGCCCACAAATCCGATGAAAAACAAACCTGCAAAGAGAGAACCAGATAAGGGCTTAATTATCCCCTCTCTCCCCTCTATGAATGTCACACGAAAGACAAAGGCAAAAAAATCGGGAGACTTTCGCAGTGGCGGGAACGTCGCTGGTGAATACAAACGTTCTCATTAACTCCATGATTGTGTCCATGTTCCCTCCACTTTTACTTGGCGTCTTCTCAATACGGGATATGAAGGTTTCTATAATCTGGAAGCAGGTAGGTGACACTAATCCTACACATCACACTGAGAATTTTTTTTTTCCTTCGGGGAATCACACAAAAGTTGAAATTTAAAAAATTTTACGTGCGCTTGTTATTCTAATGCCGCGTCCATTTACCACGGTACCATGTGATATAGTTTTATGGACTCTGCACCTATAGAATTATATACACACATACAAATACTATACATAGACTTTCATAGGGGGGAACCTAAACTCTCTGCTGCCTGAGACAAGCGATAGAACGGCACCCGCAGAGTCCCATCCACTAGTAATATATCAGGTTAAGTGACCTCCCCATGTTTTGTCATTGGGTGTTCAGGGACACTACTTTTAAAGGAAATCTACCACCAGGATGAAGGATTGTAAACCAAGTACACTTACATACTGGTGTGTGTCCCCTCTGGTAGGATCCGCTTTTCTTTTAGCTTATTATTTTCTGGTTTTTTACAAAAAAAATGATTTAAAATTTATGCAAATGAGTCTGAGAGGCTCTGCTTCAAAGGTTTTAATGGAGTCTGGAGCCCCCAAGGCTCATTTGCATAATTTTTAAAGCCTTTTATTCTTAAAAACAAGGACATAAGAAGCTTAAAAAAAGTGGATGCTGCAAGAGGGGCACACACTTATATATCAGTGTGCTTGATTTACAACTGTTCATCCCGGAGGTGGATTTCCTTTAAGTGTCAGGTCCTGCTATGTAGCAGATAACAGCACCCCTGATGCTGTGCAACCATCTTGCTGCAGGTTGTGCTGCCTGAGGCAAGAGGCTCAGCTCACTTCATAGCTGGTGCACCTCTGGGCTTCAGTGAGAAACTGTCAGCAGGTTGACAAAACAGCAGTGTAAGGGATTGATTATGTAGGGCAGGGTTATCATTGTTTATGTTATTAGTAACAGCAGGACTGTGAAAATTTGGTATACAGTGTATACCAGGATTTTTAGCCTCTAGAAGTATACTGGTAACATTTCCTGACACTGCAGTACTCTTAACTCTCTGCACTGAGCTTATCCGCAGCCCCTTCCCCCTGGAAAGACCATTGAGTATTCAACAAAAAGCCATCTACATCTAACACCCAGAGTAAATGAAAGTAGAGAGCTTAGAGCAGTGTGAGGACACACCCCCAGTAAACTTGGAGAAGCTACAATCCTGGAATATAAATACATATTTCACAGTCCTGTTGCTACTAACAACAAGCACAAAGGTTTGATCACACATCTCTCCAGGGATCAATACATAACACACAGCACTGCACAAATTGTGTCGCAAGATCAGCACTCACATGCACCGGGAAGAAGAAGATGAACTCCGGCGGATCTCAGCGGGGGAAGCGACACATGCAGGAAATTGGACGCACGGTCTTAGTGAATCGTGGCAGCTCCGAATCCTCGTTGGACATTCCGGATCGGCGGCATCAACGGGACGGGTAAGTAAATGTGCCCCAATGTGGGGAATTCATTAAGACTGTTGTTTTAAAAGCACCCCCCCTACCATGCGCTGAGGTCCGGCCTCTTAGAAAACATGGGCACAAGTTCCGCCTGGTCAGACATGATCAGACCAGTTCTAATCCGGCGAAGCTTTCTGCTATAGTCTCCACCAGTTTGTGTTAAATCCAGAAGGTCGGGAGTTGACCCCTGACCCCTTCCCCTTTCCTATTCCCAGCACACCACAGTGGCGTGCGGGTCAGAGACTTCATATGACTTTGGTCAAAAAGTCTCAAAAAACCTACTGTATATACTCAAGTATATGGGTGGCAGTCTATATACTACAGGGACTGGCAGGCTATATACTACTGGGAGCTGGAGGCTATATACTACAGAGGCAGGCAAGCTATATACTACTGGGTGCTGATGGCTATATACTACTGGGGCTGGGAGGCTATATACTACAGGGGGTTGTAAGGCTATATACTACTGGGTGCTGATGGCTATATACTACTGGGGCTGGGAGGCTATATACTACGGGGAGCTGGTGGCTATATTCTACAGAGGCAGGCAAGCTATATACTACTGGGTGCTGATGGCTATATACTACTGGGGCTGGGAGGCTATATACTACAGAGGGTTGTCAGGCTATATACTACTGGGTGCTGATGGCTATATACTATTGGGGCTGGGAGGCTATATACTACAGAGGGTTGTCAGGCTATATACTACTGGGTGCTGATGGCTATATACTACTGGGGCTGGGAGGCTATATACTACAGGGGGTTGGCAGGCTATATACTACTTGGTGCTGATGGCTATATACTACTGGGGCTGGGAGGCTATATACTACAGGGGGTTGTCACGCTATATACTACTGGGTGCTGATGGTTACATACTACTGGGGCTGGGAGGCTATATACTACAGGGGGTTGGCAGGCTATATACTACAGGGGACTTGCTGGCTATATACTGGGGAGGCTGTGATCAATGTATTTCCCACTACAAGAAACTTTTTGAATCCACTGAAAAAAAAAATTGTTCCAAGAGACCTTAAAGCCGAGTCTTAAAGACCATTTTAGTAGTGGTGGTGACAGGTCACAACTTGAGGAACTAGGATGGCCGGCTTTGAAGTGCTACCGGTGCCTATAATCAACTGGGTCTCAGTATGCATTGCCCCTTGCTGAGCTCCGAATGATCCGCGGGTGAAGACAGCCACTGTCAAGCTTGACATAACTTAGCACACATGTGTTCTTTACAGCTTATGCCATATATACCATCTCCAGAGCAGTGTGAAAGGTTTCGTGTATCTAACACGGTCTCCGTCAACTGGAAAACATTCACAAATAGAGGCGAGTAATATAGCTTGCGGGTAATGGTCTGGTAATTACCATAATGTTCGATTTTTTAAGTATTTATAACGCACGCGCCATATATTTTATCACTTTTTACGTTTGATGTCTACGGAAAAAATTGGAAGACGAGCCCAACTGTCTGACTAGCTGCAATAAATGGGTGCAAAAGAGGGTTGGCCGAGGTACACAGTCCACAAGTCATACAGAAGCCGTTGTATGTGCTATTTATGGCCGGTTTGTATTTGGAGATTGATTTACCAGCCTTTTTACGTATATTTTGTTCTACAAACCTAATAATTCCAAGAATAAGTTAAAATATCAACAGCGGAATTCTTCTCTTTTTTTTTGGACCTCGAACAGTGGTGGCATCTTAGGTCAGAAACAAGGATGATACCATGTAAGATTTACACAACCATGACATCCTATCATAAAGCATGAAGAATCTTTTTATAATACCTATATCTAAAAATACTCATGGCTGGAAATTTTCGAATGTCCTCCAGCGTTGACCTCCTTGCGTCCATGAGTGTTGAACAGGCGTTGGTTGTGGTTGGATCATAGTGGTCTACTGACTGGACACAACCACATGGCTGATGTTGCCTCATGGAAAAAAATTTGAGCAACACAAAAAATGAGACATATAAATACCGTATATACTCAAGTATAAGCCAACCCGAGTATAAGCCGAGAACCGAGAACCTGCCGGGGGGGGGGGGGGGGGGGGTCGGAACGGGAGTACACTGTTTGTTTGTTTTCTTGACTCGAGTATAAGCCGAAGTGAGGTTTTTCAGCACATTTTTGGTGCTGAAAAACTCTGCTTATACTCGAGTATATACAGTAAGTCACCATACGTCTGGAAGAGTGAAGGAGGAACCATGGTCATGACTGGTGATGTTGAACCACGTGTCACCACTCAATGGGGGAGGTCTATCACCACCTGGTCTGGTTTCGTGCACTGCTTTATGAGACATTTTGGTGGCAGTTGGGACTTTTGGGTCGCAATTGAGACTTTTTGGTCTTAGTTGAGACAACAAAGTCCCAACTGAGACAAAAAAAAGTCTCAATCAGCAATGCAAGAATCATGTATCATTTGTTTTCCTTGGGGACTTTTTAAAGGGAACCTGTCATCAGAAATTGGCCTGATAAACCACTCCCAGTATATTTTCAAATAGCATAATACCGTCTAGTTTTTGTTTCTTTCATTCTCCAGTGTGAAGGGAACATCTAGAAAATTAACTTTGAAGTGAGATGTAAATTGGTTGTATCAAGTCAAGAAGGCGGAGAGTTTAACACTGAAGACAAGGTTGGGAGCTCTGAAAATTCTCCTTTTCTGTGATTGACATCATGCATCGGAAATAAGGAGATCGGGTTATTGATGTCTCTGGATTTAGGACCATCAAGTACAGTTATGGGGGCTTTATGAGGAAGAGAAAGCTTGACTCCAGTGTTAAAATCTCCGCCTCCTTGACTTTATACAACCAGTTTACATCTCACTTCAAAGGTGATTTTCTGGATGATGCCACCACACTGGACCATGAAAGAAACACGATCTGGAAATGTTCAGCTGCTTGGCAACATACTGGTAGTGGTTTACGAATGTCCTCCAGCGTTGACCTCCTTGCGTCCATGAGTGTTGAACAGGCGTTGGTTGTGGTTGGATCATAGTGGTCTACTGACTGGACACAACCACATGGCTGATGTTGCCTCATGGAAAAAAATTTGAGCAACACAAAAAATGAGACATATAAATACCGTATATACTCAAGTATAAGCCAACCCGAGTATAAGCCGAGAACCGAGAACCTGCCGGGGCAAGGGGGGGGGGGGGGGTGTCGGAACGGGAGTACACTGTTTGTTTGTTTTCTTGACTCGAGTATAAGCCGAAGTGAGGTTTTTCAGCACATTTTTGGTGCTGAAAAACTCTGCTTATACTCGAGTATATACAGTAAGTCACCATACGTCTGGAAGAGTGAAGGAGGAACCATGGTCATGACTGGTGATGTTGAACCACGTGTCACCACTCAATGGGGGAGGTCTATCACCACCTGGTCTGGTTTCGTGTACTGCTTTATGAGACATTTTGGTGGCAGTTGGGACTTTTGGGTCGCAATTGAGACTTTTTGGTCTTAGTTGAGACAACAAAGTCCCAACTGAGACAAAAAAAAGTCTCAATCAGCAATGCAAGAATCATGTATCATTTGTTTTCCTTGGGGACTTTTTAAAGGGAACCTGTCATCAGAAATTGGCCTGATAAACCACTCCCAGTATATTTTCAAATAGCATAATACCGTCTAGTTTTTGTTTCTTTCATTCTCCAGTGTGAAGGGAACATCTAGAAAATTAACTTTGAAGTGAGATGTAAATTGGTTGTATCAAGTCAAGAAGGCGGAGAGTTTAACACTGAAGACAAGGTTGGGAGCTCTGAAAATTCTCCTTTTCTGTGATTGACATCATGCATCGGAAATCAGGAGATCGGGTTATTGATGTCTCTGGATTTAGGACCATCAAGTACAGTTATGGGGGCTTTATGAGGAAGAGAAAGCTTGACTCCAGTGTTAAAATCTCCGCCTCCTTGACTTTATACAACCAGTTTACATCTCACTTCAAAGGTGATTTTCTGGATGATGCCACCACACTGGACCATGAAAGAAACACGATCTGGAAATGTTCAGCTGCTTGGCAACATACTGGTAGTGGTTTACGAATGTCCTCCAGCGTTGACCTCCTTGCGTCCATGAGTGTTGAACAGGCGTTGGTTGTGGTTGGATCATAGTGGTCTACTGACTGGACACAACCACATGGCTGATGTTGCCTCATGGAAAAAAATTTGAGCAACACAAAAAATGAGACATATAAATACCGTATATACTCAAGTATAAGCCAACCCGAGTATAAGCCGAGAACCGAGAACCTGCCGGGGCAAGGGGGGGGGGGGTGTCGGAACGGGAGTACACTGTTTGTTTGTTTTCTTGACTCGAGTATAAGCCGAAGTGAGGTTTTTCAGCACATTTTTGGTGCTGAAAAACTCTGCTTATACTCGAGTATATACAGTAAGTCACCATACGTCTGGAAGAGTGAAGGAGGAACCATGGTCATGACTGGTGATGTTGAACCACGTGTCACCACTCAATGGGGGAGGTCTATCACCACCTGGTCTGGTTTCGTGTACTGCTTTATGAGACATTTTGGTGGCAGTTGGGACTTTTGGGTCGCAATTGAGACTTTTTGGTCTTAGTTGAGACAACAAAGTCCCAACTGAGACAAAAAAAAGTCTCAATCAGCAATGCAAGAATCATGTATCATTTGTTTTCCTTGGGGACTTTTTAAATGGAACCTGTCATTAGCAATTGGCCTGATAAACCCCTAACAGTATATTTTCAAATAGCATAATACCGTCTAGTTTTTGTTTCTTTCATTCTCCAGTGTGAAGGGAACATCTAGAAAATTAACTTTGAAGTGAGATGTAAATTGGTTGTATCAAGTCAAGAAGGCGGAGAGTTTAACACTGAAGACAAGGTTGGGAGCTCTGAAAATTCTCCTTTTCTGTGATTGACATCATGCATCGGAAATCAGGAGATCGGGTTATTGATGTCTCTGGATTTAGGACCATCAAGTACAGTTATGGGGGCTTTATAAGGAAGAGAAAGCTTGACTTCAATGTTAAAGTCTCTGCCTCCTTGACTTTATACAACCAGT
Source organism: Engystomops pustulosus (assembly GCF_040894005.1). Classification (NCBI taxonomy): domain Eukaryota; kingdom Metazoa; phylum Chordata; class Amphibia; order Anura; family Leptodactylidae; genus Engystomops; species Engystomops pustulosus. The sequence goes on along the minus strand of NC_092413.1, from coordinate 15,532,917 downwards.
TTACGTCTCACTTCAAAGTTGATTTTCTGGATGATGCCACCACACTGGACCATGAAAGAAACACAATCTGGAAGGTGTTCAGCTACGGCAACCTACTGATAGTGGTTTACTAGATCAATTTCTGATGACAGGTTCCCTTTAAAGTTGGCTAAGTCAGCATACTTTTGCAGAGCTATTTATTTTTCTAAATCTGCCATTGTGATACATATGTTTTTTTTGTCTCTGATTTGTGTTTTTTTTTTATTTTTTGAGACTTTTTAGGTGCATGTTATGAACTAAGAATTGGGGTCATTTGTACTTAGTTTTGCACCTAAAAGTCTCTAATTTGCACCTAAAAAGTCGCAAAACTAAGAAAACATCTGTCTTGGAAAGATACATTTAGGAACACTGCAACAGACACAACCACCGGGTAACTTCTTAAGACCCTGGCATAGGCGCAAAAATGCACCTAAAAAGTCCCAAAAAACTCACAAAAACTTTCAAAAAGAAGATAGATCTCATCCAATGAGTCTCACTGTATGATGTGCAAGTCCCTCCACACTCTTAGCCAACTCAGGGCTCTTCCCACCCCTGTTCTGGATCTCTCACTACATCTCTGATTGGGCATGTGTTGACCTTGCCTAATCTCATCACTCGTCCCAATGACCAGCATTGTATTACCTCCCTGAATAGGAGCTTGGCATGATTGCCCTCTTCTATGATCTTTGGACAGGCTCACTGAGGTTCTACAGAACTTCAAAGTTGTGGCAAAATGTGATGGATCAAAGACCCATCTTACAAAAACAGAAGATGTCGAAGTTTATTCAATCCTGAATTGGAGTGCGTTTCAAGTCCCACTGGGTCTATAAGACTCGTTTTAGTGACCCCCAGTAGACCTGCTCACAGATAATGGGGCTCATTTACTTACCTGGTCCAGTCGCGATCCCGGAGCACTTTGTCCGACGTGGATTCGGGTTCTGCTGGGATTCACTAAGGTCGTGCACCCGAGTTCATGCAGGTGTCGCTGCTGCGCCGAGGTCCGCCGGAGTTCACCTTCTTCTTCCTGGTCCATGTAAGTGCTTGATCTTGCGACACATTTTGCTTTTTTAATTCAGCGGTTTTTCCAAATCTGTCGGGTTGTCTGACGGCCACGCCCCCGTTTTCTGTTGCATGAAAGCCGTTGCGATTGCGCCAAATGCGTGCACCAAAATGTGGCGCAAAACGGAAAAATTCGGGAAACCCGGCGGAAATGCGGCCGCGGCACCCTTAGTAAATGAGCCCCAATATACCTAACCATTCAGCTTGACGTTTGGCTGAGTGTGCACATGCTCTCTATGAGGAGTGGAGTAAGGAAATTCCGAAAAACCTTTTCGGATCAAAAAAATTCAAAAACATCAACACACCCAGCCCCTTTCCCCCCAAAATCTGGGGTTAGACGTTCCTCATCGAGATTCCATTCTCACCAAAATTCATCCAATATACACAGCCGCCTTAAGTTTCTACACCTAACTAAATTTCTTAAAATCTTGCCCACCGAGACGCAAAAACTCTAAAAAAAATCATTGAACCGAATACCCCCAAGAGAATATATTACAAGTGAACATTGATTCCCACTCATAAAGCAGTGGCAGGTGCTCTTTAAGTCAGTTTTATTGTTACGTCTTGCTATATTTATGGTGTCTACTATATGGGCCGCGCTTTGGACTCTGTATGATTATTGTTTGCCTACTGTTTTTAGTTCTCCCCTGAAACTAAGGGAAGAAAACTTTTACTGCGCTAATAAATGTGTGTAGGTTTAGTTTCATGCACTTATGTTGTTTGCCGTAGCACTGATGTATTTTATATTATAATATTTATATATTTATCTTACATTTTATTGACTCGTTATTACTTGAAACTTTTTAGCCGGGTTGTTGGGTTTAGAAAATGTTTAACCGGATCTGCGACACATAATTGAAAGTTATTATAAAAGTAACAAGTCCTTCCATTTCATGGATGATCCGTTCCTTTAAATTTGAACAGTGTAATGCTTTGTTTGGCCATTGGGGGTGCCATAGGGATCATCTATAGATCACTTAGGATCGTTTGGGTTTCCAATATCATTTCCAGCTGTAATGAGCTTATAATGAGTGGTTCCTTCTAAACAAAGTCCGATTTAGAGTCCCCTTTAAGACGTGTTTGGTAACATACAGTACCATGTATCACTCCGATTATTAGTAGTAACTTTATTGGTTTGTCAACATGGTACAAACCAAGAAATTCTATAAACGAAATGTCAAAGCTGTCAATCACGCAATGGACTCTAGACTCATAGTATACGCCCTTTTATTACCACCTAAAGAATTTTTCCATTATTCACATTTATGTTCCTTCCCTCTACACTACTGTCTACAGAAGGAAGATAAGTGTTGGTCAAAATAGATCATTTTAATGTTTTTGTCCAATTAGCAACCAAAAATTGGTCATTATGTTCCCATCATCCAATGATGTTGAGGTTTTGATCTTTAGAACCCAACTGATCACTAGAACAAAGTGAGCAACATTACCGTAGTGTTTCAACCGACCACCGCTGTATTGAGGTCACGTCTTGGTCCCATTCAACTGGATTTAGAAGTGGTCTCCTAGTCAACGGGGGTGCTGTTCTTGGGTACTACAGCACAGATGTTGTGACTCCTGCTGATTCGTTAATATTTCAGCAGAAGTCATGTGCATGACTAAGTCACAACTTCCAATACGACTCCATATAACATCATTAATGATTAGTAATCACGATGACCATGCATGACATCATATCTGACTTCCCAGGTGACACACCAAGTGTAGATAATGGACCTAAAGTATAGATACAGGTTCGGCGTTCTGTTGTGTTTCCCCCGAACCAGCCCAATCCAGCAAATTAATGACCCTAACAACTAACCATGGCGGTGATTGGCCAGGGGGACACCCAAACCTACACTTCGGGTCCACTTCAATATAATGCTAAGAACATTAGAAGAATACTTAAGACATAAGTAAATACAAGTACTCATCTGATACATGTTTTTAGTGTGTTATGGTTATAACGTCTGCTAAAGGGCCCCCCATCGCATAAAGATGGTTCTACTCTGGAGGACTTAGGTGTTACGAGAGCTTCATTTTATTTCAATGAGAACCTTGTATTACCCGATTTCTCCTGCAGTGGTCGCTGTAGTGGAAACATTTGCTTGAGGAAATCTTGTATCAAAATCCATCCTGATAAACCAGGGACACTTACTCATAGATCCAGGCACCGTGACTGTGGTAATCCTCTTATATTTGTTATCCATGGCCTCCTCAACTCTTAAAGTTATGCTAATGATCCAGAATGGCTACCCTAGCCCCTAGTTCTCTGGCTTTACAAACTGTTGTTACCCAGTGCAGTAGCACATCTCAGTCTCCGCCTCCCCCCGGCACTTCCTGTAGTCTCAGCAGCAGTGGGAGGGGACAAGTGCACCTCCACCCTTACATCCTGTGTGGCTGCAACACAGAAGGGATGGGGCAGCCCTTATGACTCTTTGGCGTAATTTTAAAAGTTGATTTAAGAAAGAAGGAGGCCCTGGATAACAAATATAAGAAGATTACCACAGTCACCGTGCCGGGATCTATGAGTAATGTCCTTGGTTTATCACGATGGATTTTCTTTAATTCTTTAGGATAACTCTTATTTTAGAGAAGTCTTCTTGATATGGAGGACATTTCATGACTGGAGAGGTGGTCGTGAAAGTTGAGAAGAACTATTGCACGGGTGTCGTGGTGTAGTTATAGGAGGTTCAATGGTACCAGCTGCTACTAAGTTCTGCAACGTTAAAGGGGTCATAAGCTCCTCAACAATGTAGGAAAACACCATAAATGTTCCATGATAATTGGGAGCCCTGTTACAGGTATATGGTTATATTTGGGCCTAGGGGTATCCAGCTATGCCTCTGCTTGGTAGGTAGGGCAGGTAGAGTAGAGTCACACCTGATGGGGGACTACCGGCCTTGATAAGTCAAGGAACTGAAACCCATTCCCCAGATTCCACCAGTGGTCTAGAGATTGGTCACTATACAGTATACCCCAGGTGGGGGCAACAACACAAAATCCAACAAAGTCAGGCCCAGATCTGATCACGACTCTAGCTACAAGCACCATGATGACTGTTCCATCTACAAAGGAAATGTTGGGTTCTATTTTCTATTTTATTGGGTCGTTTCGAGCCGTCATAAATATCGGTAAAGCAATAGAATCTATAAATAGAGAATATGGGAGGAAGAATTAGATAACAGATTTGCCCCTCTGGGGAACTGAACTTGTGTTTCCTACCGACTCGAGGAAACAATGAAGTGAGGCTAACACTTGCGTGGAAGAGGAATACGTAGAGCGGGCGAAGCATTGGTGGTATGATGACGACATCCCAATGGGGAGGCAGCGCAAGCCAATGGAAATCCAAGCTCGGAATTAGCGGACGAGCCAACAATCGCTGATACAAATCTGTTCGGTGACAAAGAAAGAAGCTCTATAAACAAACTGCACGGACTTTCCATAAGGGGATATATTCATATCACAGTCTGGGATGTTGTTCTCATTTTCTGAGCTCTGCCTTCTGGCATCTCTCTCAGACACATGACAATCTGATTTTTCAATGGAGCCTGGGGTAGGCCGTGTCATCATCAATTAGCACAAGTGCATCGTGGGAGCCGCGTTGCATCACATTTTATACAGGGTTTGCATTTGGATGCAAATAGCTTCCTGCCACTGTGTCATCTTTCCGGGAGAATTACATTGTATGGGGAATAAGCACAATTAAAAAAAAAAAAAAAAACTAGTCAATCAACTCTTTGTTTTTAGAAGTGCATTTTTTCCCCTTATATGATTTATGTAAAATTGAAGGTATATGGTGGATGATGGGATGTGATCGCCCAGATTCCACGAACAGAAAAAAAAAATCTATATAATAATACAAAACTGTAATGCAAAACATGGTATAAAAATATATAAGGTGTAAAAATAGTACAAAATAATAAACAGTGCAAAAAAAATAAAAAATTGTGAAAAATGTCAAGAATAACATAAATGCAATATAACAAATACCGGCGGTGATGAATCATGTCAAAACGAGAAAAAAATAATTTATAAAGATGTCATGAAGATCATGTGATGTCATGTATACAGGGGAGGTAATGAATAAGGAATGGAAGGAAATAATATTTGTGTCAAATACATCGAATTAATAAAATAAATACAATAAAAAAATGTCAATAGAATAATTTTCATTCTAAAAATAAAATGTAAACAAAATAAAAAATTCCCTACTGAAACTTTATGCATGAAAATAAAATAAAATTTCAAACAACTGTGGATTTTTTTTTTATGGATTGACATGAATGATTATGAAAAAAAACATATCTACATAATAATACATACAGGCGGTCCCCTACTTAAGGACACCCGACTTACAGACAACCCATAGTTACAGACGGAACCCTCTGCCCACTGTGACCTCTGGTGAAGCTTTCTGGATGCTTTACTATAGTCCCAGACTGCAATGATCAGCTGTAAGGTGTCTGTAATGAAGCTTTATTGATTATTCTTGGTCCAATTACACCAAAAATTTTGAAACTCCTTTTGTCACTGGGGCAAAAGAAAAAAAATTGTCTAGAACTTCCATTATAAAATATACAGTTTCGACTTACATACAAATTCAACTTAAGAACAAACCTCCAGACCCTATCTTGTATGTAACCCGGGGACTGCCTGTATAATAGTAAAAATAAATCTGAAAATAATGTTATAAATAATTATTTAAATAATAGAAATAATGTAAATAATAATTATAAACATGATTAATAAAATAATAATAAAAAACAATAATTATGAAAATAATGTTAACAATAATAATTATGTAAATAATAAAAATAATAGAAATAATGTAAATAATAATATAAAAGGTGATTAATAAAATAATAATAAAAATAATAATTGTTATTATTATTACTGTATTATTTATTTATTATTAGTAGTAGTATTAGTATTATTATTATATAAAATTTCATTTGATTATTTCATTTATGCCAGAGTAAATATTATTTTCAATATTTCACAGCTCACTTTTTTCAGACCTACATTAGCATACATAAAGCAGTGTACAGTAAAAAAAAAAAAAAAAAACTGTGTATTTTTCTAAATTAAAAAAAGAAATTATTATTCGCATCAGCAAAATATGAAATTTAAAAAATGTAAACAAAAAAAAAATTACACAAAATCATCAGAATTCCCAAATTTTTTTCCCAAATCGACTTTAAAAATTCCCTCCGTACTTAAGTATCTGTTATGTTTTTTTTAAAATTATTATTATTTTTCCTTTTTGCTAGTAAACGTCGCTGTTGTTGTGAATGGCCGTTCAGTGCTGGGACATTCCGTTTGTCAGGTGCAGCAGGACACGTCACGACCTATGACCCGCGCTATAGAGCCGCCCTGTCATGTGTGTCTCGGGTCTGTCGCTTGCTTTAGCACCGGCACCTGTTATAACCAGTTCAACGTAAAACTGTTCTGCATTTGTCTGGATGAATTGTGGGCATCCCAGAGGTCTGGCTGAATACAAAGTGATTAGAAAGGGAAGGGGGGGGGGCGCTCAGTGTTTGGCAACAAGCACAGCAGGGAGTACAGTGTGTATGGGTATACAGGAGCACAATGTGTTCTTCATAACATTACTAAGGGAGTGCACGGCTGAAATCTCCAACGCTCTACGCAGCAAAATGGGCTCCTTTGTTGTCAGCTGTTTAATAGCAGCTGTTTAATGTAATTCCAGTTGATCCGCTTGAATAAAGTTGTCATTCTTGCCACTTGCTTTAATGTTAGAAAGCTTAAAGAATAGTGGGGGAGGGGGGGGGGAGGCATTTTCTTTTTTGTTTTGCCTTGAAATGTATTTTTGAGAAGCAAAAATGTTTCCATTTTCAACTAAACAAGTAAATGAGAAAAAGGATACAAGACAAAAATAGAATAAATGTTATTAAAAACTGGAAGTGTTTTTGGGCTCGAGGTTCCAATCTAGCAATAAGATCCGTAAGGGATTTGTACAGTAGATTTACACAGAATTGGGGGATTTATCATATGCAGGTGCAGGAGGGACCCAGTGTATGATGTGAACTCCTCCCCCGGAACCCGCCAAAACCGGCAGGGGGCTCCAGTACTACACTAGGTTTACACTAGGATGGATATAGACTGCTGCCTGAGGAGAGCTATGGAATAGTGCCCCTACTCTACTTCCTGAACTTATATATCACGTAATTTTATTTTTTAGTAAGTTGGTTCTCCATGCAGTGTCTTACCCCAATGCTGGCATCTTGTGTGAAGAGAGACTATTAGGTCCTGCTTTATAGCAGATGACTGCACCCATGATGCATCCCCCAATCTTGCTGCATATGATGCTGCCTGAGGCAAGAGACCCAACTCGTCTTATGGATGGTGCACCCCTGGGTCTATAGGTAATGCGCATGCATGCTCAGGACAGGGACGCCCCTTGTGGGCCGATACCTCCACTGGGCATGGCCTCCTTCACGCCCCTCTATGCCCACTTGGTATGGAGAAGGAGTAAGGTTTGAAACGGGTGCAATTCCTTTCCGTACGACAGGAATTTAACCAATTTCAGGGCTCGTACACCAGCCCTAATAAGTCCCCCCCAACATACTTGAATCTGATCTGATGTACAGATGTAGCCATAGACAAAACATCAAGTACATATGGGCACCAAGCAAAATCCATCACATGGACCCACTTACCTTGTTCAAGTTCTGATACAAGTGTCTGATAGGGACCCCTTAGGGATCAGGGGATCTGCGTCCTATACAAAACCCATAGTTATGTCCTTAGATGTAGGAGCAGTTAGCTGGTGCATGAATCAGATCTTACATAATCAACCAGACTGGTAATGAATGGACCCGAACAGGTTCAGGTCCGCAGAACACAAACCTGGACTTTGGTTTCGGTCCACTCTCACACCAGTAACACCCATTATAAATGTTGGCACTGATTACCGGTGATTTAACACCAGCGATCAGAGTTTTGGATTCGGGTCCAGGTTTGGCTGCACCGGACAGACCCGAATAACTGACGGTTCCGCTCATCACAAACAGGACTCATTGGAGTCATACACTGCCTGATAGTAATTATGTGTACAAGGCATGAAAAAGTTGCAATTTCTGGTGCAAGGTGCATGGGCACCTTCAAAGGGTTTGGGTCAAGGAACAAGGCAGGCAATGACAGGGGCAGCTTGGGGAGCCAAATTTACTCCAGCCTTTTCCTGGTTGTAGCTGAATCTACATCAGTCCAGAACTGGCATCAATCTCTATTCTGACAAGTGAGTGCACCACCAGAATCACCAAGAGACCGGAACCTCTTAGTAATTCAGACATGTTGAGCTTTGGTTGTGCCGATTATTAAGACTGGCACATGTCTTAATACGTCAAAACTTTGTCATCTCTATATTTTTATATTGGACTGCAAAAAAAACTACTAAGATCTGTAAAGTAAAGAATAATTATATGTGTCAGATCTGTTGCAGAAACTCCCAAATGTGTGAAAATCCAAAATATTCGATTGCTGTTTCTGCATTGTATTGGGCAAGAAGCCATTCAGACAAATAGGATCATAACTGTCATATGTGAACATACTGTTACAGAGTGTTATGCCATGTCAGGGTATGAACAGGGGTGCACCAGTCATGAGGCGAGTTGAGCCTCTTGCCTCAGGCAGCACCACCTTCAGCAAGATGGGCGGGCAGCATCAGGGGTGCAGTTATCTGCTACAAAGCAGGACCTGACACTTAAAAATAGTGTTTCTGCAAACCTGATGTGATCATGGGTGTTAGACATGGCATGGAGAACACACTTACTAAAAAAATATGCTGATACAATACTTGTGGATGGGGCAGAGGGGGAACCATTCTGTAGCTCGCCTAAGGCAGCAGGGAGTTTAGGTTCACCCCTTGGTGCAAAGGGTTGGTGTAAGTCACACATCTTCATGCCCTGGACCAGACATAACATTATTGCTTTGATTAAATACAATAGATACAGATATATTGATACAAATTCAGCTTTGATACAATTGTATATAAGGGATGTGACTGCTGGACTCCTGAGGGGTACAAGGAGGGGGCCAACTAATTACTTCTGCCTTGGATGGGGATTTGGATAGAATCCAAGGAGAGAAAACAATGTTTCCTCCTGATAATAAAGTGTGTCTACCGATCCGGCCTCACAATACACAATAACAGAATGTAGCAGCCATGTGCGTAACTACAGAGGGAGCAGCCATAGCAGCTTCTATGGGGCCTGCAATGTCAGGGGGCCCCGCATCCAGGAAATTGGGTGTTTATATGCTGTATATCTGTATATGGTATAGTATGTGTGTGTGTATTGTATATTGTTGTATGTGTGTACATGTATATATATATGTGTGTGTGTGTGTGTGTGATTGTAACTCACATGTATATGTATATTTTCTAAGGGGGGGGGGCGGATTCAGAAGTCTGTTATAGGGCTCAGCTTCTTCTAGTTACTCCCCTCTTAGCAGCAGTGTGACCAGAACAATGATGTTACTAGAAAATTCCAGATCTGGTATAAAACTTATAACAGCATAACGTATAAATCAATCAATCGATCAATAAATGAATAAAATATATAATAAAAGTTTGGTGCAAATCCCCAGCAAACCTAGCATGATATATCCATTTGTACGATGAAAGGATAATTCCATAGCCAAATTTTGCAACAAATCTCCTATAGCGATTAGAAGGCAAATGCTGCAGATTTTTCCGACATGTGTGAATAGGTCTGTATTTTCCTGATATTTTGGTGAAGTTTCCACAACTAGAATCTGCAGCTAATGCACCACGTTAAAACATTGGCAGCATCACATTTCTCTGCCCTATTTCCCCAACCACTATTTTTGACCATTTGATCATTCGGAATATCTGATCATCCGAAAAATTCTGAATAGCTGAATATCAAAAAAAAAAAATGAAAAACCAAAATAATATAATTTAAAAAATAAAGAGAAATAACTGATATGTATGTAAAAATAAAATAAAATAATAATAATATAATAATAATAAGATAATAATAAATAATTAAAATGAAAGATAAACAAAATAAATAAATAATAATAATAAATAATTGCAAATAGATTTTACCGATATATTAAAATTTACTAAATCAAAATATAACAAATCAGTTTTATAAAATTACAAAATTAATTATACTTTATTTTATATATATGTATATAAAAATGTAAATATGATAAATAATAAAAAATGGCAGATAAACCATTAATAAAAAAGGGAAAGAGCACAAAAAATGAAAACAGACGAACGATCTGGAGAATCTCATACTACTATATACGATAATTCTGATTATAGGGTTAAGTGCGGTATGAAGGTCCTGTGCTCATTACATGTTTGTCTCTCTGCCTACAGGTAATATTCTGTCTTGTTATCACTGAGGACAAGCAGAGATTACAACACATTCCGGTGGTGATTCTCCCTGTGACCAATAGAGGGCAGTAATGTCTCTGATCTGGCCGTGTACATCTCACTTAGCCGAAATATCTAAAATGCTCACGACTGAGGAACGTTAAGATTTTCTCCAAAAAATTATTTTCTTTTGCATTGGCAGAAAAAAAACGATAGCGATCGGCGGTTTGATCCGCAATTTTTTGTCTTGTTTATTTACTTGTTTTATTACTTTTTGCCTAATTGTTGTTGTGATGAAGATGGAATCAAATAAAATAATTTCATTAACAAAGAAGATCCAATAGCAAAAGTGGAAAAGTTACGTTAAAAGTTAATATTCACATTTCGTTACTCAGCACTAGTGTGTATCTATCATGGAGAATTCCTTTAATTATGAGGCTCCGTGTAATCTCCGTTATACTGGACACTAGAGGAAACAACTCAAGCAAAGGAGGCAAAACAAAAGTAAAAAGGGTCCAGTTTATAAATTATGTAAATATAGGACAGGTCATTAATGGGTGATTGGGGGGCAACCGGATCCCGTTCCGATCCCATGATTTACACGAGCGAGAGAGGTGGAAGCTGTCGTCTCTCATCACTGCAGGAGACTCTCTCATTGCAGAGAATTGATTCTGACCCTGTACCTACCATAAAGGTAGGTAGCTGCTAGGCGCTGGGTGACCAGGTGACGCACCCCCTCTGCAAACCTCACAATCACCCAGTATTGAATTGGATGGTGGAACTATGTCATAGGTTATAACTCTTCCAGGTGCTAATACAGTTGAAGTCAATGGTGTGGTAGGGAGTCGAGAACTCCCTGCATCCCCATTGAGCCTCTACAGCTACCTTGGCTGGCTTCAGAAACGTGTGCATACACTACCGAGAAGACAGAAGACAGAAGAGAAGAGGACCACTGCAGAGGAATAGGGAAAGGTGAGTACCTTATTTTTTTTTATTTTCACAACAAATACAAAAGACAAGAAAAGGAGGGAGTTTGAACAGAATAGGCGGCATACAGAAAAAGACAGCTACAAAGTTGAGGTCCTCAAAGGGGTTGGCCACATTTTTACACAAGTTGCCTTCACTGCCTCAATAATAATCCCTGAATGTTCATCACGTGATTCAGCAGTGCTGATGCGTACTTTAGTGCTGACTGCAGAATCTCTGTGATTCTTTGTTTACATATCTGAGCTCTGGTGAAAAGAAGGAGATGGAGCAGGAGATTATGACTGCTACCTTCTCCTCCCCTGTTCCTGTCTTTGTCAGTGACGACAGACAGTGGGGCTCATTTACTAAGGGCTCCACGGGTTTCCTGACTTTTTCTGTTTTGGCGCACGCGATCGGATTTCAGCGCAACCACGCCGGCTCTCACATGCCAGAAATCGGGGGCGTGGCCATCGGAAAACCTGACGGATTTGGAAAAACTCCGGAATCTAAAAAACAAAATGTCCCGCAAAATCAAGCACTCACATGTATCGGGGAGAAGAAGGTGACACTTGGTGGATATCGGGTGCACGGACCTTAGTGAATCGCCGGAAGACCGGAATCCTCGTCGGAGAACACGCCGCTGGATCAAGACAGGACTGGGTAAATAAATGTGCCCCAGTGAGAAGAAAGACACAGTGGGAGACGTCATGAGGACGGACTGGAGAAGTGAGAGAGAGGAAGCTGTGTATATATGCAGGGGGCAGCATGGGGAGAACAGGGAAAGACTGAAGCTTTCAAAGGAGGCAAAGACACAGCTACATAATTAATATTCAACTGTAAAAGGGGCATTAGAAGGAGGAGGCTATTAAATAAGGGGCATTATATGGTGGGAGGGACACTGGAAGAAGACATTATACTGTGAGAGGGCCAGTAAAGGGGCATGTTGTTGGGGTGGGGGTGGGAATAAGGGGCGGGATTTGAGAACTTAAGATTTTTCATGGAATGCTGTGATTGTTGTCACAAAAGTTGGAGGGTATTTGCCAATGATCACCCATTAATGGCATGATTATTGGTGCATTTTGTGCACAGGACACCCTTATATTTCGGAAATAAAAGAGAAAATGACATCTGATCCTCTAGCAACTAATAAGTGAGGGGGTTTATCTTATTGGTCTTGTCAGGAACATGGCTTCCATATTGAAAGCCGCCATATTGGGAAGGCCCTCATGTAACACAAAAGACCAGAATTGTCTCGACTGCCACAATCAGATCTGTAACATCTCTTGTGGTTCAAAAGTTACTAATACAGAAAGTCACAAAAACAACTGGGAACGTTCCCTGAGATGCACAGCTATGTGACGTGTCGTCCTTACAAAACTGAAGGTACTGGTTCCATTCGTGGTGAAGCCACCTCTACGGAGAATCTCTCTCCACAAGAGTCATTACAGACCTGGATTTCTGGTCGTTTTTGATGCTACATGACCCATTGGAAAACCGTGGCTTTGATCCAAGATGGCGGTTTTCAAAATGGCGGCCGTGTCCTGGACATAAGCCTCCCCCATTGCTTCAGATAGTGTGTACCTATGAGAGCAGCCTGGGAGTCTATTAGCCGCTCGGCTCCTGCTATCATTATCATGAAACGCTCAACCGATCCCACTCATTGACATTCAGAAGAGAAATCGCGTTTTCTGGTCCACAAGATTGAAATTTGGGCAAGGCTGATTTAAAATGTATCCAGCGCGGTGTGTTGAATGGGTTATTCACCCACTTCTGACACGTTTCAAAGCAAAAACACGAGCGCCACGTTTTCTTTGAAACAGAGGAAGTTGCCGGATCAGACCCACGTCTTTGGAAATTGTGAATCCATCTCCCGATACGGAACATGAAAGAGGACGGCTTTCATATTAATCCAGGTAATAAATTCGGATGCCCCCCTGCTATTCCCATCTTATAGCAATCTGCAGGTGAGCGTTTCTTTAAAAAACAAATGCGTGTTCATTTGTTTAGATACAGAGACTAATAAGCCGCGCTGCTTGTAGGATAATGCGTTCCGACAATTCATCAATCGATGACCCGCAAGGTCGAGGGAGAAATTTTTTGCAGAAATAGAACTTTAGTTTCGCTCGTTGTTACTTTATACAAAATATCTGCAAAATAGGGGCAAAATTTTTACCTGTATTTTTAGTACACAAAAATTTGCTGAAAACATTCTACCGCTTTATATAAATGGGGGCTCAATAGTTTTCACTAAGTCTCCAGGGGTCAAAGGTGATCCAAAAAATATCTACATGGAGAAACTATAGAGAATCTTCCACCAACTGCAACTCTTTGAATCTCCGAAGATGTTGCTACACTAATTCCAGAGCAGTTGGAATTTCACTGGACCCATTCAGATTCGGGTTAACTGAGATCGGCTGGACCTCGAACAAAGTTTGGATACCCGAACACCCGTGATCATTGTCAGAACCCTATCGCAGATGATACCAGTGTGGATGAGCCGCTTTGGGTCCGGTCAGCCCTATTCCCGAGTAATCTTTTATTTCAGTTTTAGCACCAATTATGCTAATCAGGTTCTTAACCGTCTGGTGGGCGGTTCTAGGCTGTCTTCCAGGACCACCCATTTGACAGTAGACTCTGAAACGAATGGTACTGATTGTTTGGGGATCGTAGTGGCTGGAGCGGAAAATGCAACTGTGACAAAATCAGTGGAGGACTATTATTATAGAACGTAAATAGCTAAATCTACCAATATGCTAATCAGGTTCTCTACCGTCAGGTGGGCGGTTCTAGGCTGTCTTCCAGGATCAACATACTTAACAGTAGACACCGAAACTTATGGTACTGATTGCTTGGGGGTCGTAGTGGCTGGAGAACAAACTGCAACCGTGTTGATATCAGTTGAGGACTCTTATTATAGAACGGAAATGGCTAAAGCTACCAATATGCTAATCAGGTTCTCTAACATCAAGTGGGCGGTTCTTGGTTGTCAGTCTCTACCAGGACCGCCCACTTGACAGTAGATTCTGAAACTAACAATACTGACATCTTGGGGATGGTTTTGGCTGGAGAACAAACTCCAACTGTGTCGGGAATCAGTGGAAGACTTCTATCATAGACCGGAAAGAGCTAAAGCTACTAATATGCTAATCAGGTTATCTAATATCAGGTGGGACGGTTCCAGGTTGTCAGTCTCTCCCAGGACCGCCCACTTGACAGTAGATTCTGAAACTAACAATACTGACATCTTGGGGATGGTTTTGGCTGGAGAACAAACTCCAACTGTGTCGGAATCAGTGGAAGACTTCTATCATAGAACGGAAAGAGCTAAAGCTACTAATATGCTAATCAGGTGATCTAATTTCAGGTGGGCAGTTCGAGGTTGTCAGTCTCTCCCAGGACCGCCCACTTGACAGTAGATTCTGAAACTAACAATACTGACATCTTGGGGATGGTTTTGGCTGGAGAACAAACTCCAACTGTGTCGGGAATCAGTGGAAGACTTCTATCATAGAACGGAAATAGCTAAAGCTACTAATATGCTAATCAGGTTATCTAATTTCAGGTGGGACGGTTCAAGGTTGTGAGTCTCTCCCAGGACCGCCCACTTGACAGTAGATTCTGAAACTAATGGCATTGATTGCTTGAGGATTGTAATGGCTGGAGAACAAATCGCAACTGTGCCGATAGCAGTTGAGGATTCTTATTCTTATCTACCAATATGCTAATCAGGTTCTCAGGTGGGCGATTAAAGGTTGTCAATCTCTCCCAGGACCGCCCACTTGACAGTATATTCTGAAACTAAAGGTATTGATTGCTTTGGGACGGTTTTGGCTGGAGAACAAACTCCATTTCACCAGTGGGGGTGCTGCAGTCCCAACTTTTTTGTTTTTTATTTTTGGATGAGCCTTCTCCATCCTCTACAGTCCGAGCCCACAAATAGATAGAACTATCTGGACATATGATATAGGATTGAAGAATTTCCAATAGATGTGACACTTTTGTTCTCTCCTATTGACCCTCAGATTCAGGGACCTATATTTCCACAATTACTGTATTTGTATAGATCCGTCTCATTCAATTAGTCAATGATGGGTGGCAGGTCATATATCAGGTCATTACATGCGACAATTTAGAAAAATTAATTGATTAATTGCCTGGTCAATTAGAAATGTGTCTGAATATGTGTCAATCGGCCTAGGAAGTAATATAGATTTATGGAAGGGGTTTACATGGTAACACTGTAGTCATTGTGTATTGTGCTCATTGGATTTTCATCAAGGAAATAGACTAAATATTTCCATCTATGCAGTATTGTATTTTATTATCTAACATATTTTTTTGTCCCATTAACATAGCAGAATCAATCACACTAAACATAATATGTATATTAATTAGAAACATAAATATTCTGCTTTAGAAACAGCGCCACACTCTCATCAATAGGCCATATCTGGTATTGCAGCTCAACCTAATTAAAGGAAATCTACCACCAGGATAAAGAATTGTAAAGAAATCGTACATGCATGCAAGTGTGTACTCATTCTGACCATATCTGCTCTTCTATAAGCATCTTATGCCCTGTTTTTGAAGAAAAAAGGCTTAAAAATTATGCAAATGAGCCTGGGGGGCTCCGGGCTAAATTATGGATTTTTTTGCAAACAACAGAGCATAAGAAGGTAATAGAAGTGCAGATCTTGCCAGAGGGGACACACACCAGTGTGCTTGGTTTACAATACTTCATCCTGGTGGTTGATGTACTTTAAGAATTATATCTTTCAAAAATCTAGAAAATCTAGAATCCAGGACTCTCAATAATTATCTAGGGTGGATAGTATCTGGACAGAGTATCTTATGCACTGGAATACCTGATATGTCTGGTTGTCCTAACAAAGCTTGTTAGTTTCTATGTGAGCAATGTAATGCCTGATTTTTCCTGTGGTAGCATTAAAGTCTAGCCGTTCTGCATTATTAGGCAATGCAATCAATGTTAGGAGCTCCGAGGGGGCGGTGCTTGACCCAGTGATTTAAAGTAACAACCTGAATCATGCTCCACCCCTGAGGACCTGGGTCTCAGCATTCCATAGTGTATCACAGTGTTACTATACTGCTGCAAAGTCTTGTAGCTCTATATAATAAGTCATAATGATCACTGTTAAGAGCTCCGAGGGGGAGATACTTGACCCGGAGAGTCATAGAAACACCCAGTATCATGCTCCACCCCCATATCTGGGTTTAGGTATACCATAGTCTTCCGATATTGCTTAGCAACTTTGTTTCATTAGTTATTGTAATCAACATTAAGACACATTGGGGCAGATTTACTTACCCGGTCCATTAGCGATCCAGCGGCGGGTTCTCCGACGCTGATTCGGGTCTTCCGGTGATTCAGTAAAGTAGTGCGCCCGATGTCCACCAGGTGTCGCTGCTGCGCTGAAGTCCGTCGGAGTTCACTGGAGTTTACCAAGCTATCCTGGGTGCAGGTAAGTGCGTGTCGAGCAACACATTTTTCTTTTTTAAATACGGCGGTTTTTCCGAATCCGTTGGGTTTTCCGATGGCCACGCCCCCCTATTTCCATGCGCCACAATCCGATCACATGCGCCAAAACCCCGGGGCAATTCAGCGCAAACCGGTAATTTTCGGGCAACCTGACAAAAAAACGCGTTTCGGGTCCTTAGTGTATGTCCCCCATTAGACGAATGCCGTGACCTTTACCGTTTTCTCCACTTTTCACAGACTTTTATCGTCTTTTATATTTCAGGCACCGCCTCTGCTGAGGGTCTGTGTTAATCTCACATTGGTTTATTATTCCGATGCCTTTTATCAGAACCAGGGAATCGGTTTATCTCCCGGTGCCTTGATCTGGATGGATGAGATTCTCAGAGAGAAAATAGAAAAATGATACATTTCTTGACAGCAAACCAAGGACAGCTGACCACACCGACTGTACGCCATGGAGCATGGCCTCTTCTGCACTATTCTGCTGCGACCGGGCATGACATGAGGCCGCCCTCGCTGCTATTCTGAGACTGTCCTCAAAGAGAGGACAAAAACTTCTACGGAATCTAAGAAGTCTAAAGAGAACATAATAATAATAATAATAATAATAATAATAATAATAATAATAACAATAATAATAATGATAAAGAAAACAAATTCCTGTCTATTTAGGAATCCAATTTCGAGGGAACATCTCAGCACAATTAGTGTCCTCCCTCCCAAACACAGTAGGAGCACAGCAAGTGCAGCATACTGTGTATATGGGCACAGCACAGTACTACTACTCCTATCCTGTATATATGGGCACTGTACAATAATACTACTCCTATCATGTATATATGGGCACAGCACAGTACTACTACTCCTATCATGTATATATGGGCACATCACAGTACTACTACTCCTATCCTGTATATATGAGCACAGCACAGTACTACTACTCCTATCCTGTATATATGGGTACAGCACAGTACTACTACTCCTATCCTGTATATATGAGCACAGCACAGTACTACTACTCCTATCCTGTATATATGGGTACAGCACAGTACTACTACTCCTATGCTGTATATATGGGCACAGCACAGTACTACTACTCCTATCCTGTATATATGGGCACAGCACAGCACTGCTACTCCTATCCTGTATATATGGGCACAGCACAGTACTACTACTCCTATCTGTACTCCTGTCTTATATATATGGGTACAGCACAGTACTACTACTCCTATCCTGTATATATGGACACAGCACAGTACTACTACTCCTATCCTGTATATATGGGCACAGCACAGTACTACTACTCCTATCCTGTATATATGGACACAGCACTACTACTCCTATCCTGTATATATGGGCACAGCACAGTACTACTACTCCTATCCTGTATATATGGACACAGCACAGTACTACTACTCCTATCCTGTATATATGGGCACAGCACAGTACTACTACTCCTATCCTGTATATATGGGCACAGCACAGTACTACTACTCCTATCCTGTATATTTGGGCACAGCACAGTACTACTACTCCTATCCTGTATATATGGGCACAGCACAGTACTACTACTCCTATCCTGTATATATGGACACAGCACAGTACTACTACTCCTATCCTGTATATATGGGCACAGCACAGTACTACTACTCCTATCCTGTATATATGGGCACAGCACAGTACTACTACTCCTATCCTGTATATTTGGGCACAGCACAGTACTACTACTCCTATCCTGTATATATGGGCACAGCACAGTACTACTACTCCTATCCTGTATATATGGACACAGCATAGTACTACTATTCCTAGCCTGTATATATGGACACAGCACAGTACTACTACTCCTATCCTGTATATCTGTACACAGCACAGTACTACTATTCCTATCCTGTATATATGGACACAGCACAGTACTACTACTCCTATCCTGTATAGATTCGGTTTCGCTCATAGGCAATGATGGGGTTACTACCCCTTGGATGTATTAGGAGGCCTCCGCATGATTCCGGCTTCTGGAGACAATCTGATATGTAGTGGAAAAACAATTAAACTATTTAATTAGTTAAAAAGAGCTAATTCTGCCAATTAGGAAGAGGGATTTATGGGAAAGTCTTCCTGCCGCAACAAACTGCGGGAAACATATTACTCCAATCACCTGGGGCTGTAATCCTCGGAGGTTTTATGGTCCCCAGGGGCCCCTTCCGCAGAGCCGCTCCTGCGCAGTCTCTACAAGCCATGGTCTTATAATGAGAGAAGCCTGATTATCCGGGGATAACAACACTGACAGCGCTGCCAGGACCTCTCATTCTCAGGATTGTTAGAATTTAAAATTCTACAATACGGAAAAAAACAAATAGTCGGACGTTTTTTATACTGGAATCCAAGTCCTGTCACAGAATATACAGGGAAGGTTTTGGTTTAGGGAAAAGTGTAAGTAATCTAAGAATTCACAACAACAGTGGAGGGATAGATAGATAGATAGATAGATAGATAGATAGATAGATAGATAGATAGATATGAGAGAGATAGATAGATAGATAGATAGATAGATAGATAGATAGATATGAGATAGATAGATAGAAGATAGATAGATAGATAGATAGATAGATAGATAGATAGATAGATATGAGATAGATAGATAGATAGATAGCTAGATAGATATGAGAGAGATAGATAGATAGATAGATAGATAGATAGATAGATAGATATGAGATAGATAGATAGATAGATAGATAGATATGAGATAGATATGGGATAGATAGATAGATAGATAGATAGATAGATAGCTATGAGATAGATATGAGATAGATAGATAGATAGATAGATAGATAGATAGATATGAGATAGATAGATAGATATGAGATAGATAGGAGATAGATAGATAGATAGATAGATAGATAGATAGATATGAGATAGATAGATAGATATGAGATAGATATGAGATAGATAGATAGATAGATAGATAGATATGAGATAGATAGATAGATAGATAGATATATACCTTATATACTCGAGTATAAGCCTAGTTTTTCAGCACAAAAAATGTGCTGAAAAAACCAAACTCGTCTTCTACTCGAGTCAAAAAAATAAATATATCTAAACCTTTCCGGCGACCCCTGTATATCTTCTGTGCGATCTGTCCGGCAGCGGCGGCAGGCTATATACACAGGGGCAGGGTCTAGCAGGCTATATACACTGGGGCAGGGTCTGGCAGGCTATATACACTGGGGCAGGGTCTGGCAGGCTATATACACTGGGGCAGGGTCTGGCAGGCTATATACACTGGGGTAGGGTCTGGCAGGCTATATACACTGGGGCAGGGGCTGGCAGGCTATATACACTGGGGCAGGGTCTGGCAGGCTATATACACTGGGGCAGGGTCTAGCAGGCTATATACACTGGGGCAGGGTCTGGCAGGCTAAATACACTGGGGCAGGGTCTGGCAGGCTATATACACTGGGGTAGGGTCTGGCAGGCTATATACACTGGGGCAGGGGCTGGCAGGCTATATACACTGGGGCAGGGGCTGGCAGGCTATATACACAGGGGCAGGGTCTGGCTGGCTATATACACTGGGGTAGGGTCTGGCAGGCTATATACACAGGGGCAGGGTCTGGCAGGCTATATACACTGGGGTAGGGTCTGGCAGGCTATATACACTGGGGCAGGGGCTGGCAGGCTATATACACAGGGGCAGGGTCTGGCAGGCTATATACACTGGGGCAGGGTCTGGCTGGCTATATACTATGGGTCAGGGTCCGGCAGGCTATATACACTGGGGCAGGGTCCGGCAGGCTATATACACTGGGGCAGGGGCTGGCTGGCTATATACACTGGGGCAGGGGCTGGCTGGCTATATACTGGGGAGGCTGTGACCAATGCATTTCCCACCCTCGGCTTATACTCGAGTCAATGGGTTTTCCCAGTATTTTGTGGTAAAATTAGGGGCCTCGGCTTATACTCGGGTCAGCTTATACTCGAGTATATACGGTAGATATGAGATAGATAGATATGAGATAGATAGATAGATAGATATGAGATAGATAGATAGATATGAGATAGATAGATAGATAGATATGAGATAGATAGATAGATATGAGATAGATAGATAGATACGAGATAGATAGATATGAGATAGATAGATAGATAGATAGATAGATAGATATGAGATAGATAGATAGATAGATAGATAGATATGAGATAGATAGATAGATATGAGATAGATAGATATGAGATAGATAGATAGATAGATAGATAGATAGATATGAGATAGATAGATAGATATGAGATAGATAGATATGAGATAGATATGAGATAGATAGATAGATAGATAGATAGATAGATATGAGATAGATAGATAGATACGAGATAGATAGATATGAGATAGATATGAGATAGATATGAGATAGATAGATATGAGATAGATAGATATGAGATAGATAGATAGATAGATAGATATGAGATAGATAGATATGAGATAGATAGATAGATAGATAGATAGATATGAGATAGATAGATAGATAGATACGAGATAGATAGATATGAGATAGATATGAGATAGATATGAGATAGATAGATATGAGATAGATAGATATGAGATAGATAGATAGATATATAGATATGAGATATATAGATATGAGATAGATAGATATGAGATAGATAGATAGATAGATAGATAGATAGATATGAGATAGATAGATATGAGATAGATAGATAGGAGATAGATAGATATGAGATAGATAGATAGATAGATAGATAGATATGAGATAGATAGATAGATATGAGATAGATAGATACGAGATAGATAGATATGAGATAGATAGATAGATAGATAGATATGAGATAGATAGATAGATATGAGATAGATAGATATGAGATAGATAGATAGATAGATAGATATGAGATAGATAGATACGAGATAGATAGATATGAGATAGATATGAGATAGATATGAGATAGATAGATAGATAGATAGATAGATAGATAGATAGATAGATAGATATGAGATAGATAGATAGATACGAGATAGATAGATATGAGATAGATATGAGATAGATATGAGATAGATAGATAGATAGATAGATATATAGATATGAGATATATAGATATGAGATAGATAGATATGAGATAGATAGATAGATAGATAGATAGATAGATATGAGATAGATAGATATGAGATAGATAGATAGTAGATAGATAGATAGATAGATAGATATGAGATAGATAGATACGAGATAGATAGATATGAGATAGATAGATAGATAGATAGATAGATAGATAGATATGAGATAGATAGATAGATATGAGATAGATAGATATGAGATAGATAGATAGATAGATAGATAGATAGATAGATAGATATGAGATAGATAGATACGAGATAGATAGATATGAGATAGATATGAGATAGATATGAGATAGATAGATAGATAGATAGATAGATAGATAGATAGATAGATATGAGATAGATAGATATGAGATAGATAGATAGATAGATAGATAGATATGAGATAGATAGATAGATAGATAGATAGATAGATAGATAGATAGGAGATAGATAGATAGGTAGATAGATATGAGATAGATATGAGATAGATAGATAGATAGATATGAGATAGATAGATAGATAGATAGATAGATAGATAGATAGATAGGAGATAGATAGATAGATAGATATGAGATAGATAGATAGATAGATAGATAGATATGAGATAGATAGATATGAGATAGATAGATGATAGATAGATATGAGATAGATAGATATGAGATAGATAGATAGATAGATAGATAGATATGAGATAGATAGATAGATAGATAGATAGATAGATAGATAGGAGATAGATAGATAGATAGATATGAGATAGATAGATAGATAGATAGATAGATATGAGATAGATAGATATGAGATAGATAGATGATAGATAGATATGAGATAGATAGATATGAGATAGATAGATAGATAGATAGATAGATAGATATGAGATAGAGAGATAGATAGATAGATAGATAGATAGATAGATAGATAGATAGATAGGAGATAGATAGATAGATAGATATGAGATAGATAGATAGATAGATAGATAGATATGAGATAGATAGATATGAGATAGATAGATGATAGATAGATATGAGATAGATAGATATGAGATAGATAGATAGATAGATAGATAGATAGATAGATATGAGATAGAGAGATAGATAGATAGATAGATAGATAGATAGATAGATAGATAGATAGGAGATAGATAGATAGATAGATATGAGATAGATAGATAGATAGATAGATAGATAGATAGATATGAGATAGATAGATATGAGATAGATAGATGATAGATAGATATGAGATAGATAGATATGAGATAGATAGATAGATAGATAGATAGATATGAGATAGATAGATAGATAGATAGATAGATATGAGATAGATAGATAGATAGATAGATAGATAGATATGAGATAGAGAGATAGATAGATAGATAGATAGATAGATAGATAGATAGGAGATAGATAGATAGATAGATAGATATGAGATAGATAGATAGATATGAGATAGATAGATAGATAGATAGATATGAGATAGATAGATAGATATGAGATAGATAGATAGATAGATAGATATGAGATAGATAGATAGATAGATAGATAGATATGAGATAGATAGATAGATAGATAGATAGATAGATAGATAGATAGATAGATAGATAGGAGATAGATAGATAGATAGATATGAGATAGATAGATAGATAGATAGGAGATAGATAGATAGATAGATAGATAGATAGATAGATAGATAGATAGATAGATAGATAGATAGATATGAGATAGATAGATAGATAGATAGATATGAGATAGATAGATATGAGATAGATAGATATGAGATAGATAGATAGATATGAGATAGATAGATAGATACAGACCATGAATTTCATGCACATTTATATATATATATATTTTTGGTAATTACTGGAGGTGTTTAGGCTCCGTTACGACATTAACCCTTTACATCCCCTGCCCCCGTGCTCCCTCCATCCTCTTGTGTTACTCGGAACCACTTTGTTCCTTAAGTTGATGTCTTCAGAGCGTCGATCGCTGAGCGCCTTTATAAATGTTTCCGTACGAGACTCCTTCATGAGGGAGAGTGACAGCCGGTACTTAGAGCGTCGTCCATGCTACACAATGAAGTGTAAAACTGCTGTGAGGAGGTCGCCGTCTGCGGCAGACGTCTCTGTAATAAGCACTTAAACCCGTTTCATTAAGATATTTCTTCCCAGTAAAACAATTTCCAGTGTCGCCGGCGGCCGCTGACAGCGGATATTTCTGTGCGTTGTGCTATGGTTTATCGCAAACAGCGGGGTGGAGGGAGTAAGTGATTTGTGGGAGAAAACATATTGACAGGCGTCTGGGATGAGCAGAAACAAGTGAAGCTTTTACACATTCGTTACTGACGGCGTCACTTTTTTTCCGTTTTGTCGGACGACTTTGGCGCGCTTGTAGTTTGTTTCTACATTTCAGACATCGCAGTGAATACTAAACCATCCTAAACTCAAGAATAAATCCAGGCGGCTTATAAATATAATATATCTAATCATAATGTTAGGCTAAGTAATACCGCCATATAGTGCTATGATCATAGAAACCGCCATATAGTAACAGAAAGTAGTATTCAAAATAAGACACAAATCCCAGGACTCTGGAATTAGTTTTTTTTTTTTTTTAAATTAAATTTAACCCATGTAATACCGCCATATAGTGCTAAGATCATCCTACCATATATACGTTACATAATACTACCATATAGTGTGTGAGTATGAAGCAAGATGATTTTTAGACATGTTTTTAGGCCAGGTCATAAAATCATATCCATGTACACAGCCCATATAGTACCACCATATAGTGCAAAGGTTTTTATTTCTTCATAACTTTAGCTCTAGTAATACTGCCATAGAGTGCTAATAGCACTCTGCTGCCTATAACACCATCATATCGTGCCTAAGAAATTGATATAGAGCTAATATAATAGCGCAATTGCATAAAGCAAATGAATTTTTAGATTTTTTACATTTCTTCAGCATATGAAATACCGCCATATAGTGCTTCAGTCCTCCAACAAGACAAAGCCTGCAAAATGCCATTACATAGTGTCTGGGCATTAAGCAAAGAGATTACCAGAATGTTTTTGTTCTCATAACTCCATTCAGTATTATACTGCCATATAGTGCTATGATTATACCGTCACTCATTTACGACGTAATACTGCCATATAGGGCTAAGATTATACCATCACTCGTTTACTACGTAATACTGCCATATAGTGCCTTAGTAACAAAGAATGGTTCTTCTTTTTAAGCCAATGCAATCCCTCCCTATAGCGCTAACATCCTACTTCTATACACAGCCTATAAAATACCGCCATATAGTACATTTAGAAAGATTGTTCTTTATAACTTTACCCAGTGTAATACTGCCATATGGTGGTAAGATCAGACACCATTATGCACAACCTACATTATGTTGGGAGATTTTGTAAAAATAAGTAATTTTTAAAAATATTTTAGAGCTTTAGCCCTTATAATACCGCCATAAAGTGCTAAGACAAATCCGACATAATACCGCAGAAAGTCATTTATTTCAGAGCTTTTTCTCTGTGTATTACCGCCATATAGTGCTAAGATCTTACTGCTATACAGAACCAACATACCAGTACTAAATAGCGCCTGGGCATTATGCTAAAAGGTTTTTAGAAAGTAAATTTTTTCAAAATAGTTGCCCATGTAATACTACCATATGGTGCTGAAACCATGCTACCATACAATGCCGACATAATACCACTATAAGCACTGGTATCTGCAGAAAGTCATTTATTTAATAGATTTTTCTCTATGTATTACCGCCATATAGTGCTAAAATCATAGTACCATATTCATTCCTCCATAATACTACCATATGGTGCTAAAATCACATTACCATACATACCCCCTATACATTTATATACCCCCTACATCGTGTCTGGGAATGAGGCGCAGGCATCTGCAGAATGACTATTTCATGACTTAATATAGATGTTAATAAACGTTATTGTTTGTATAATGAAAAGTTATACAATTTTCCCATACACTTTCTCTATCAATTCCTGACGTTTTTCTAGATCTCTGCTTGCTGTCACTGTATAGAAAGTTTCTGCGTTTACTTCCAGTGGATAGGAATCTGACCATGGTCACACAGGTGCACGGCTCGTTATATCTCTGATTATTCTCTGTGATACTAACGAGCCGTGCACCTGTGTGATACTAACGAGCCGTGCACCTGTGTGATACTAACGAGCCGTGCACCTGTGTGATACTAACGAGCCGTGCACCTGTGTGATACTAACGAGCCGTGCACCTGTGTGATACTAACGAGCCGTGCACCTGTGTGACCATGGTCAGATTTCCATTCACTGGAAGTAAACATAGAAGCTTTCTATAGAGTGACAGCAAGCAGAGATACAGAAAACAGTGAAGGATTGATACAGAAAGTACATTGGAAAATTTAATAAAGTTTCAAACAATAATATTAATTTGCCAAAATGGGAACACCCCTTTAAGCCTTTGTATTACTGCCATATAGTGCTAAGATCATAGTAACATGAAGGCATTATGGTGGATTTACTGATGATCTGTTACCAAGAGCGTAACTAGGAAAGGCAGGGACCCATAGCAGACTTCTGAATGGGGCCCCCTTCCTGCTTACAATTATACATATTACACTTATATATACACACGCATTTCTATACCTATATACATAAACATACAGTTCTTCACTCATACACTCACACATAGAGCATATACACATCACATATACACACATACAGTGCCGTATACAGACTTACAGCATATATACACACACATATAGAGCATATACACATCCCATATACACACATACATTGCCATATACAGACTTACAGCATATATACACACCATACACCATATACACATCACATATACACACACATACAGTGCCATATACAGACTTACAGCATATATACACACACACACATAGAGCATATACACATCCCATATACACACATACAGTGCCATATACAGACTTACAGCATATATACACACCATACACCATATACACATCACATATACACACACATACAGTGCCATATACAGACTTACAGCATATATACACACACATATAGAGCATATACACATCACATATACACACACATACAGTGCCATATACAGACTTACAGCATATATACACACACATATAGAGCATATACACATCACATATACACACACATACAGTGCCATATACAGACTTACAGCATATATACACACACATATAGAACATATACACATCACATATACACACACATACAGTGCCATATACAGACTTACAGCATATATACACACATATAGAGCATATACACATCACATATACACGCATACAGTGCCAAATAAAGAGTTACAGCATATATACACACTATGCACCATATACACTTCAAATATACACACACATACAGTGCCATATACAGACTTACAGCATATATACACACATAAATAGAGCATATACACATCACATATACACACACATACAGTGCCATATACAGACTTACAGCATATATACACACCATACACCATATACACATCACATTTACACACACATACAGTGCCATATACAGACTTACAGCATATATACACACACATATAGAACATATACACATCACATATACACACACATACAGTGCCATATACAGACTTACATCATATATACACACACATATAGAACATATACACATCACATATACACACACATACAGTGCCATATACAGACTTACAGCATATATACACACACATATAGAGCATATACACATCACATATACACACACATACAGTGCCATATACAGACTTACAGCATATATAGACACACATATAGAGCATATACACATCACATATACACACATACAGTGTCAAATAAAGAGTTACAGCATATATACACACTATGCACCATATACACTTCAAATATACACACACATACAGTGCCATATACAGACTTACAGCATATATACACACATAAATAGAGCATATACACATCACATATACACACACATACAGTGCCATATACAGACTTACAGCATATATACACACACATATAGAGCATATACACATCACATATACACACATACAGTGTCAAATAAAGAGTTACAGCATATATACACACCATGCACCATGTACACATCACATATACACACATACAGAGCCATATACAAACTTACAGCATATATGCACACATTATACAGTATATACACACCATACACAATATACACGTGTATACACACATACAGTGCCATATCCAGACTTATAGCATATATACACACATACAGTATATACACACCATATGCACATACAGCATATACACATCACAGATACATACACATATACAAGATATACAGATCATACTATATTATTCTGATCGACGATCAAAATTATATATGTATATTTAATGGTGCACATCCTTCATTCCTTAGTGTCAGGTCGGATGACGGGCCCCCTAACACTGCGGGCCCCATAGCGGCTGTCTGTTACACCCCTGTCTGTTACAATGCCACTGGCTCCGGATCTTCAGCCTAGAGTCTCCTACAGACACCAGGATTTAATGGTGATGAATCGTCGCTCCCTGATGATGTCACAGGGAGGGGCAATGCCGCCCAAGATGGCAATGTCCATTTAAATTTAAATGCCTCCAGTGTCATTTAAATGGTTAAAACCTAATGCAGCAAACACCTGATCTATATGAAGAGGCCTCAGTCCGTACGTGTGGGTGTTAAAAAATGTTTTACTTTTCTTATTATCATTATAGGGCACAGTTGCAATACCACAAAAACCCTTGTGGGGCGCTGTTTGTGTAAAAAATGTAGGTATTATTATCTTTAATTTATTTAATTTATTTTTATATATTTTCTATTATTATTTTTTTTATTGTGTTTTTATTGTGGTAAAAAAAAAAAAGTAAAAAAAAAATCCGAAATAAAAAAACCTCTGTCTTAAAGGCCTCGTCTCACCATTGCCTGGATACAGACAGATCCATCAGAGACATTTCTAAGGAAGCCGAAATTTTTTTTAATTTTTAATTTTTTTTTCTCTCCTTTCAAAAAAAGAGCCGATGAAATTGAGCAAACACAACAATGGATGAGTAAATATTGTATCTGGTCGTACGTTTTATCTCAGGTATTAACAAATACCTTTGGTCTACAGAGATACGGCCTCATCTAATCCTTATCTGAATTTGCAATTAAGACTTCAGAACGGCGGACATCTTTATAACGGCTCATCCGACCTGAATCTAATGGGTCTTCAAATATTTTACAGAGCGAATGTCTGATGTCTAATTGAACTGGCAGATAACACTCCCTTTAATGCCATTAGCAGACGTCGGACTCTACCAAGGTTTTAGATGAATACGCGGAACGGAAAAAAATGTATAGTCGAATGTTAACATAAATAAGTATAAAAGAAAATAAATTAATGGGGGGGGGATCATAGTAGAGATAGTAAATAGACTGGAGGGGAGTTAAAGGGAATTTACTGGGGTGTAACATATATAAGTCACCCATTATTATGTTATAAGATGATCGGGGGGGGGGGGCTGGTCCGACTCGCAACATCCTCAGGGTTCCATTGTTAGAAGGTGTTCCATTGTTAGAAGGTGTTCCATTGTCAGAAGGTGTTCCATTGTCAGAAGGTGTTCCATTGTTAGAACGTGTTCCATTGTTAGAAGGTGTTCCATTGTTAGAAGGTATTCCATTGTTAGAAGGTGTTCCATTGTTAGAAGGTGTTCCATTGATAGAAGGTATTCCATTGTTAGAAGGTGTTCCATTGTTAGAAGGTGTTCCATTGTCAGAAGGTGTTCCATTGTTAGAACGTGTTCCATTGTTAGAAGGTGTTCCATTGTTAGAAGGTATTCCATTGTTAGAAGGTGTTCCATTGTTAGAAGGTGTTCCATTGATAGAAGGTATTCCATTGTTAGAAGGTGTTCCATTGATAGAAGGTATTCCATTGTTAGAAGGTGTTCCATTGATAGAAGGTATTCCATTGTTAGAACGTGTTCCATTGTTAGAACGTGTTCCATTGTTAGAAGGTGTTCCATTGTTAGAAGGTATTCCATTGTTAGAAGGTGTTTCATTGTTAGAAGGTGTTCCATTGATAGAAGGTATTCCATTGTTAGAAGGTGTTCCATTGTTAGAAGGTGTTCCATTGTTAGAAGGTGTTCCATTGTTAGAAGGAATTCCATTGTTAGAAGGTGTTCCATTGTTAGAAGGTGTTCCATTGTTAGAAGGTGTTCCATTGTTAGAAAGTGTTCCATTGTTAGAACGTGTTCCATTGTTAGAAGGTGTTCCATTGATAGAAGGTATTCCATTGTTAGAAGGTATTCCATTGTTAGAAGGTGTTCCATTGTTAGAACGTGTTCCATTGATAGAAGGTATTCCATTGTTAGAAGGTGTTCCATTGTTAGAAGGTGTTCCATTGTTAGAAGGTGTTCCATTGATAGAAGGTATTCCATTGTTAGAAGGTGTTCCATTGTTAGAAGGTGTTCCATTGTTAGAAGGTATTCCATTGTTAGAAGGCGTTCCATTGTTAGAAGGTATTCCATTGTTAGAAGGTGTTCCATTGTTAGAAGGTGTTCCATTGTTAGAAGGTGTTCCATTGATAGAAGGTATTCCATTGTTAGAAGGTGTTCCATTGTTAGAAGGTGTTCCATTGTTAGAAGGTGTTCCATTGATAGAAGGTGTTCCATTGTTAGAAGGTGTTCCATTGTTAGAAGGTGTTCCATTGTTAGACGGTGTTCCATTGTTAGAAGGTATTCCATTGTTAGAAGGTGTTCCATTGTTAGAACGTGTTCCATTGTTAGAAGGTGTTCCATTGTTAGAACGTGTTCCATTGTTAGAAGGTGTTCCATTGATAGAAGGTATTCCATTGTTAGAAGGTGTTCCATTGTTAGAAGGTGTTCCATTGTTAGAAGGTATTCCATTGTTAGAAGGTGTTCCATTGTTAGAAGGTATTCCATTGTTAGAAGGTGTTCCATTGTTAGAAGTTGTTCCATTGTTAGAAGGTGTTCCATTGTTAGAAGGTGTTCCATTGATAGAAGGTGTTCCATTGTTAGAAGGTGTTCCATTGTTAGAAGGTGTTCCATTGTTAGAAGGTGTTCCATTGTTAGAAGGTGTTCCATTGTTAGAAGGTATTCCATTGTTAGAAGGTGTTCCATTGTTAGAACGTGTTCCATTGTTAGAAGGTGTTCCATTGTTAGAACGTGTTCCATTGTTAGAAGGTGTTCCATTGATAGAAGGTATTCCATTGTTAGAAGGTGTTCCATTGTTAGAAGGTGTTCCATTGTTAGAAGGTGTTCCATTGTTAGACGGTGTTCCATTGATAGAAGGTATTCCATTGTTAGAAGGTGTTCCATTGTTAGAAGGTGTTCCATTGTTAGAAGGTGTTCCATTGTTAGACGGTGTTCCATTGTTAGAAGGTGTTCCATTGTTAGAAGGTATTCCATTGTTAGACGGTATTCCATTGTTAGAAGGTATTCCATTGTTAGAAGGTATTCCATTGTTAGAAGGTGTTCCATTGTTAGAAGGTATTCCATTGTTAGAAGGTGTTCCATTGTTAGAAGGTGTTCCATTGATAGAAGGTATTCCATTGTTAGAAGGTGTTCCATTGTTAGAAGGTGTTCCATTGTTAGAAGGTATTCCATTGTTAGAAGGCGTTCCATTGTTAGAAGGTATTCCATTGTTAGAAGGTGTTCCATTGTTAGAAGGTGTTCCATTGTTAGAAGGTGTTCCATTGATAGAAGGTATTCCATTGTTAGAAGGTGTTCCATTGTTAGAAGGTGTTCCATTGTTAGAAGGTGTTCCATTGATAGAAGGTGTTCCATTGTTAGAAGGTGTTCCATTGTTAGAAGGTGTTCCATTGTTAGACGGTGTTCCATTGTTAGAAGGTATTCCATTGTTAGAAGGTGTTCCATTGTTAGAACGTGTTCCATTGTTAGAAGGTGTTCCATTGTTAGAACGTGTTCCATTGTTAGAAGGTGTTCCATTGATAGAAGGTATTCCATTGTTAGAAGGTGTTCCATTGTTAGAAGGTGTTCCATTGTTAGAAGGTATTCCATTGTTAGAAGGTGTTCCATTGTTAGAAGGTATTCCATTGTTAGAAGGTGTTCCATTGTTAGAAGTTGTTCCATTGTTAGAAGGTGTTCCATTGTTAGAAGGTGTTCCATTGATAGAAGGTGTTCCATTGTTAGAAGGTGTTCCATTGTTAGAAGGTGTTCCATTGTTAGAAGGTGTTCCATTGTTAGAAGGTATTCCATTGTTAGAAGGTGTTCCATTGTTAGAACGTGTTCCATTGTTAGAAGGTGTTCCATTGTTAGAACGTGTTCCATTGTTAGAAGGTGTTCCATTGATAGAAGGTATTCCATTGTTAGAAGGTGTTCCATTGTTAGAAGGTGTTCCATTGTTAGAAGGTGTTCCATTGTTAGACGGTGTTCCATTGATAGAAGGTATTCCATTGTTAGAAGGTGTTCCATTGTTAGAAGGTGTTCCATTGTTAGAAGGTGTTCCATTGTTAGACGGTGTTCCATTGTTAGAAGGTGTTCCATTGTTAGAAGGTATTCCATTGTTAGACGGTATTCCATTGTTAGAAGGTATTCCATTGTTAGAAGGTATTCCATTGTTAGAAGGTGTTCCATTGTTAGAAGGTATTCCATTGTTAGAAGGTATTCCATTGTTAGAAGGTTTTCCATTGTTAGAAGGTGTTCCATTGTTAGAAGGTATTCCATTGTTAGAAGGTGTTCCATTGTTAGAAGGTATTCCATTGTTAGAAGGTGTTTCATTGTTAGAAGGTGTTCCATTCTTAGAAAGTGTTCTATTGTTAGAAGGTGTTCCATTGTTAGAAGGTGATGAGTAGACCCAAAGAAGTTGGGGTTTGGGTGAGTTTTGGCCAAACCCAAAATTTCTGTGAAGGGTTGGGTCTGAATTTTGAAACTGTGCCCCCCAACCCTCTGATCGTGGGTGTTAATTTTTTAAATGCTGTCCACAAAGCCCGCCACATTTTTCCCGACGATCCGTGCTCCCCACAGTGGCATTTAGATAGCCAGAATAGTTTGTGGGTGTTCTAGTTGAGAAGGGTTAAGCTGAACCCAAATTTCTTACTGAAGTTCAGGTCTACTTATCACTTGGGTGTTTATCAGTCACATGACTATTATGCATGCCAGACCAGGAATGGGTCTGAAAAGGCCAAAGGGCTGCGGAAAATCATGGCAGCATCAATTAGACACAAATGAAAAATCCTAAGGAATGTCACATTTGTGGTGCTGCTTTGTGTACTACTATAAAAGAGGGTTGAAATATTGAGGAATTTTCTCAGCTGGCCCTCAGTTTCCTCCCTTAGACAGCTATAAAGCTTTTTTGGGGGCTGGACTTCTCTGCCAATGATTTAATTTGCTTCGTACTATCATCTTCATCTCCAGCATTTGCTGAATCTCTTGCTGACTGTCCATAAAGATCAACATTTGTCCATATTTTCTTTCAGGGGATGTGGATGTCATAGAGAAGGTCCCCTATTCAGAGATCCCTAAATATGAGTGTGTCTTGCGTGATTGACCATGAAATTAAAGGGGTTGTCCCACCAAACTAACTTCTCTCTTGTTCATAGGACAGTCAATACATTACAGAATGCAGAGGTCCAACTAGTAGGAGATACCCATAGTCCTTTTGGAAATTTAGCACAAGTTCACACCCACGACTTACAATTTACTTACAAGGGGATTTATGGTCCTTATGCTGATTCTAGTGGTCGGACCTCAAGATCTCTAACTTATGCCATATCTTATGGATAGAGGATAGGTAAGTTTGGGCTCTATAAAACATGACACCGGAATGTGCCCATTGATAGATCACTTAAGCATCCAAAATTGGAATTCAAGAAAAACCGAAAGAAAATATAAAAAAACATAAAGAAAACCTTTTGTCATTCACCTCTTGGGGTGGGGTGTAATAATTGGAAAGGGGATTTATCCAGATTAACCAAATGTAAAATAAGGTCTAAGTGAACACAGGCAACAAGTCCACCTAACGTCCATCTGCCATTCCATCCCTCCGGTAAGTATATCACATCATGTTATACATTGAAGTGACATAGATACCACAGCTGAAAGCCCAAAGGAGTCCATCAACGTGGGTGCAAGGTTGACCAAACCCTTCAACTTTGGTGAACCCAGAAGATTATCTCATGGAGGGGCCAACCTTTGCTTGACAGATGATATCAGAGAAAATGAGCCGGCCATTTTGAATTTCAACTCGTCCAATAAGCTGCAACTAGATGTTTGATTCTTAAGTGGCTGAATTTTAGGAGGTAGTAGAAGATATATAAATAGCTAAATAAGCATTTTGCTAACAGTTATGGAATGGAACATGACCACTTACTAAAAACAACAACTAAAAAGGTAGAAGGTACAAGCTTGTTAGATTATGGGAAATCACACTGATGATTCAACCATCAACATTCCAGATTTGGGTCACACCATACTGGTACATTTGGCAAAACATTACTGAACATCAAATGCCTAAACGTTTTACTGGACCCAAGTGATAAACCAGTTGAGCAAATTAAAACAAAAACATAATTGGCCGAAATGGTCAAAATTTGCTTTCATGTAATATTTATGGCCACCTTAAGAGCTGGTTCAGCGAAGGACTAAACAGCAGGATACAACAACGTCCTCTCACTCCTACCTTCAGATTTAATGAAGTCAATCTACAAGAAGTCAAAAATTATTAAGCAAAAAAAAATTCCAAATGTATTCCAAGTGGCCTTTCATATCTAAATGACTTCCACATCTGATATGTTTGCATTCCAGCTACTCCAGGACATTTTTTCGAGAAGCGTTTTAGTTGTGTTTTTGAAGCGCTCTTGTTAGCATTGCCTGGAGGGTGTGTGCTAGATGGCGGTTCATTGTAAAAGCCGAGATGTTTCCCCATCAAAGACGCCTTGCAGACCATTCATGTGTTGAGATCTTTTGAGAAATGTTGTGTTCCATTCTTGATAATTGGCCTCCCAGGACCTAATCATAAGACTTTAGTAATAATAATAGCTAGACATCTAAGAAAGTTCTTAATCAATGAGCGCAGGGACTTAAGCCGAGATAGATAATGAATGATACCGGTGACTTGGAATAAAAACTTTTAAATTGTTATTATTTGGTATCACAATCTTTTTTCGAGAGATATTTTTGAAACTGAAGAGCAGAGATGAGATCGTTCATGGTTTCTAGATATAAACATCTACTAAGGGCCCGATTCGCGTTTCCCGATGTGTTACCCGAATATTTCCGATTTATGCCGATTTCCCCTGAATTGCCCCCGCGATCGGATTGTGGCGCATCGGCGCTGGCATGCACGCGACGGAAATCGGGGGTCGTGGCCGAACGAAAACCCGACGAATTCGGAAAAACCGCCACATTTTTTTAAAAAATCTGTCACGGAGCTTGCACTTACCTTCGCTCAGCCCGGCTCGGTGAACTCCAGTGCGTTCCGATGCTTTTCAGCGCAGCAGCGCCACCTGGTGGACGGCGGAGGAACTACCTTAATAAATCCCGGCCGGACCCGAATCCAGCGCAGAGAACGCGCCGCTGGATCGCGAATCGACCGGGTAAGTAAATCTGCCCCAATGTCCCCAAAATATTTAGACAAAAAAATTCTAATTTGTCATTAGACAAAAAGTTTTAAACTCTTAGACCATCAGAATGTCATCACGAGACCTTCAAGAACCTCTCCATGGTACATTTGTCTATTGATGGAGATATTTGTTGGATAGAAGAAAGTTAAGGGTTAAGTCAATGATTGAACAATAAAAATGTTGGTCTATATTTACCTTTCCATGGTTGATGACACCAGGTGAATGTTCTTCCAAGGAAAGATACTTGTTGGTCGAAATGTATTGTCCGACCATTGTTTACAAGTTTAAAACATAACCAACATCTTTCTAGAAGATGAATAATATGGTCCATCTTTAGCCCGACTTACTTGATCATCTTAAAAAAATTACCTCCGGTAGATTTTTTTTTTAGTAAATGGCCAGAATGAGAAAAAAAAAATCAATGTAACCTCACCTATATCCAACACTGATCTGGTCCATAGTTGTCCCATCTCTAAACACAAAAAATACCTCAACGATCCAATCAGTTGACCAATGGGTCATGATGTTGACCATCCTTAGCTATTAGATTTCTGCTTGTTCAGATGACACAAACCAGGACTTCTAGAAAAATGTCTTCAAAACAGAAGAGACAAATAGATACAGTATACGGTCACAGTCTCAGAAGTCATGTCCCATGATGACCAAATACAGGACATCTTGAGAAGATTTAAAGACCAAGAGTTATGTTTTATGTAGAGACTATATGGCTTGAGTAACCTGTGTGTGGATCACTGTTAGAGTAATACTGATCACAATTGGTCGTATAGGCGGTCCCCTACTTAAGAACACCCGACTTACAGACGACCCCTAGTTACAGACGGACCCCTCTGCCCACTGTGACCTCTAGTGAAGTCTCTGGATGTTACTGTAGTCTTAGATTGCAATAATCATCTGTATGGAGTCTGTAATGAGGCTTTATTGATAATCCTTGGTCCCATTACAGCAACATATTTTGGAACTCCAATTGTCACTGGGGCAAAAACATTTTTGTCTGGATCTACAATTATAAAATATACAGTTTCGACTTACATTCAACTTAAGAACAAACCTATGGACCCGATCTTGTATGTAACCCCAGGAGTGCCTGTATTGGTGGGTTCCTCATGGGTGGAGCTTTGCTGATTGCTCTAAGCCAATCATTTGTCGCCTCCTTTTTGATTCTGCCTGTATATGAATATATGATATACACCTGCTGTAGAGCAGCACAATACATCCTCGGGGTATCAAGTGCCCAAAGTTTTGATGCAGTTTTGGAAGCCAGAGGTAGGTTAAAATAATAGAAGACAAGGACCACCTTCACAGGTTCTTGCCTTTTATAATCACACCTCTTTATGATGTCTTTGGGGTGCAGGCCTAAACTGTCTGCATAAAATTTATCGACTGATCAATCGCCCCGTCCGCCAATGATGATGAGATGACTCCGCAGACCCGTTCTCAGTCTATACAGTAAAGCTTAAAAGTGAGTTGCAGAAAATGGGAGGTGCCATTAGCCAATGTTTAAATTTTCATTTATTTCTACGTCCTGATAATATAATGATATAATATTACGAATAAATATATATTTAATATTAAAAGTGGGCACATACTCCGCCCCCCCCCCCCCCGCCCCGGCTCTGCGATCCCCATGCTGCGCAGTCACGCAGCTCACATCGCAGCGCCGCACACTTTTTCCCCCTGTTCAGATTGTTTTTAATTAATATGCCGTTCCCAACACTTTGAGTTATGTGTCTGATTTCCAGGGCGGGTTTTATTGTTACTATGTTGCTCCTTGTGTCTTTCATAGTGTTATATATTAGGCGGTTTTTATATTTTGTTATGCGCCATGAGTGGCTTTGCCAGACGGGCGCGGTATAAATCAAGCCTTGATTGACTAATAGTAAAAAATAGGGCAATACACGTTATCTCCTGTTCCTGCTCTCTCCCCCCGCCTAATTCTATTTAGCCGAAAATGAAGCCAAAAGTAAAGTAAAACAAGGACCTTGGGGGGAGGGGAAGGTCAAGTGCATCCTGGTCCATAACAGGACACGATTAGCGACGCTTAATAGTATAACTACCGCCATTTACACGAATAAAGATAATTATTCATAATACCAGTGAGTCTTTATGACACCAGAAACCACATAGATATAAAAAACATATAAAAAACACTCAGTTATACAGTCCGTCCCATATAAGAGACAATGAAATCATAAACCAAATATTTCGTAGAATATCAATTGTGGGAATGGATGAGCCGGACAATTAGAGGGGAGACATATAAAGAGATTATATGGGTCTGGATTGTAATTGGACTTTGATGGTTTATGCTCGCAACAAAAATGTCCCGGAGCATTTACGTCCCCGAGAAGCGAAGGTGACTGAACAATAATAAGGTAGAAAGTGGTAATAATCTGCCAACTGCTGAATTAAATACTCTATATGGGGTGGAGCGGGTCTATCATGAGAAGTATTTCTTTACAATTCTGAATATATCAAAGATATTAGGGAAAAGAAGCAGCTTCCAGACCTTCCGGGAGCTTATATCTACTCTTACTCTAATTCCAGGATTTATGGAAATGTATAAATGTCTTCTAATTTCACTCAAAATATTAAGTGTAGATAGGGAGGAGGGTGATGCAGTTGCTGCTCTTTAAAGGAAACAGGAAGTGGATCAAAAAGGAAGCGACGACCGATTGAGCAATCAGCAAAGCTCCACCCATGAGGAACTCACCAATACAGGAAGTCCCCGGGTTACGTACAAGATAGGGTCCATAGGTTTATTCTTAAGTAGAATTTGTATGTAGGTCGAAACTTTATATTTTATAATTGTAGATCCAGAAAAAATTTGTTTGCCCCAGTGACAATTGGAGTTTCCAAATTTTTTGCTGTAATGAGACTAAGGATTATCAATAAAGTTTCATTACAGGCACTTTACAGCTGATCATTGCAGTCTGGGACTATAGTGACATCCAGAGGTCACAGTGGGCAGAGGGGTCTGTCTGTAACTAAGGGTCGTCTGTAAGTCGGGTGTTCTTAAGTAGGAGACCGTCTGTAGATAGAGAATGGCACAGATTCATTATGGCTTTTCCACCAGTATTTTGGTGGATAAACTATATAAATCTCCCTGCCCCCACTACTTTTCGAGTTTCTACGACCCACATGCCACTATGGGCGCGTTGGGAAGTAGAATAGACAGGGAGTGAGGCGTGAACACCCAACCCCCCCACAATTATTTAAGTCTCCCCTGGAGTTCAGGATGAGACTAGAGGAAAGAACTCTGTCAGTTCGGACCTAGTCTACGTGTCGGAATGTCGGCAATTCACTGTCGGAATTCACGAAGATACATCTCGGAATCTGCTCCTTTAAATTAACCCTTTGCCATAGCATCGTCTCCCTTTATTCTGCTGATAGTGTCAGTCTGTATCCGAAATCTTTCACACTAGACGGGGCCTAAGCTCTTGGGTTCTATGTACATCCTTGATAAATAAAAGAACATTCGTCCTTCCCAGACCACAGAATAAGAGAAAATCAATTTAGCTCAGATTTTTTCCAACATCTTCACATCACTTCCTATCTGAATCGGATGGACTAGAATTTCAATTAACTGGGGAGAGACCAAGCCAAAGTGACTGCTCTGCCCCCCTCCTGGTCATGCCCTATAATTGTAGAGGGACTTGCATTTTTCCACCAATGACACGGCTCACAAAAATAGATACACCAGTTCATTTGATAAAGGAAGCCGAGCCTGTCGCTCCTGTCTGAGAGCCAAGTGACAGAGAGATGCCGAGTGTCTCCTCAACGTGACTGCAGCGGGTTGGTGAAGAGCGCACCGGTCTCATCGTGACCGCGCATGGAGAGATTTAGATACACCAAAAAAATGATGCACATTTTTTAAAGATGGAATCTGCTTTGGGAAAAATAGGAAAACTGCACAAAAATGTAAAAAAAAAAATATTCGTAAAAAATCTAAAAGATACTTGCAGCTCCATGGCTGCAATTAAAAAAATCAATTAGTAAACCTATATGCAACTGACTTGATGTGAGTCCAATGATATAAATGGACTCATGCATATTAAATTGTATCTGCATTGCCCCACCTCCTTGTTCCTGATTGATAGGTCTCAATGCAGCTGTATAGAACATTGAGAGAGAGAGAGCTCTGTTACATCATTGGGCACTTTATGTCATGTGGCCGAATTGATGTCATCTAAGATCTTTTACCCAGTTAAATTTGCAACATCTACCAAATGTATGTATCTGATCACATGAAATCACAGCATGGCTTCATGGACTTCTACCTTTGAAGTACCTTTGATGACATCACCCTGGTCACATGACCTGCTGAGAAGAGGTATGGGAGGGAGGAGTAGATAGGAGGACACCCCCCCCCCTTCTGATGCGAGGTAATATAAAATAAAGTTCATTTTATGGGGATGTGAGGGAAACAATTTTTAGCTAAAAGAAGGTGTCTGGTAGTTAATAGGGCTCTATGGGAACCTATCACTGGCTGTATAGGTGAAAAATGTGGTGATAGGTTCCCTTTAAAACATATATGTTTGTGTGTGTGTGTATGTATATATATATACAAAAATAAATATTTATAAAAATGAATTTTTTTTATTATCAAGGGCTTCGTTACAATCCAGGGACTAATCTTCTATGCAAATTATGCTGCCATTTTTGTATATCGATAGAAATATAGATA
Organism: Engystomops pustulosus; assembly: GCF_040894005.1. Lineage (NCBI taxonomy): Eukaryota > Metazoa > Chordata > Amphibia > Anura > Leptodactylidae > Engystomops > Engystomops pustulosus. Next base: position 15,492,589 of record NC_092413.1, on the reverse strand, counting down.
AAGAGATAGAAACTATATATAAAAATAACTATAAAACAGCATATCAATATTTTATTATGAATTAATCATTATTTCCCTTGTTTAAAGAAAATCTACCATCAAAATCAATAAAAAATGTATGAAAATTTAAATCTAGTGTTGCAATTTCCCGATACAAATCTGAGGATGACAGTTTGATTTCTGCTGCATGTCCGCATCATCATGATGGGTCCAATTAAAGGGGTATAAGCAGGTTTATAAGAAGGTATCCCGTATACACAGGATAAGCAGGGTCTGACTAATGATAATGAGAATGGGGCCCCTGTCAGGCTTCTGGGGTAGTGAACCCACAGGACCACCGCAGACGATGACAGAAGATGACAACTGGGACCGGAATCTAAGTGGCACCTGGTTTTCACCAGAGCCCGCCCGCCAGAGCCCGCTGCTGTGGCGTGGTACCACCAGGTCGTCCACAGGTGCAACATGTCTGCGGTGGCAGCCAAGGTCGAGGCACAGAATCAGCAGGCAATCTCGTGGTCGGGGACAGGCAGGAGGTCAAGACAGGCGGCAGAGGTTTGGGGTCAGAGACGGAGCAGGAGGTCAGGGCTGCCGGCGGAGGAGCGAAATCGGGAACAGGTCCGGGGTCACAACGGGAGGTCAATACACGGAAAAAGGTCAAAGGTAACAGCTTTCTCTGAGGCATATAGCGCAAAGATTCGGCAGGCTAGACTTTATCAGAATTGGCAGCCAGCCAGAGCCAGTTATCGGTGCGCTGGCCCTTTAAATTTCCGGAAGCCAGTGCCCTAGGGGGGTGGGAATGTGAGTGCTGGTCTGTTGGAGCCAGTGCTGGATCAAGGAGAGGTGAATATAATATTAATAAAAAAATCTAATTTATTTACATCCAAAATGCAGGTAAAGCGATGAAAAAAGACAAAACAAAAGTTCTAATCTTTAAAATACTATATAAAAATTATAGGCCCAGATTTATTAAAGCCCCTGCACCAGTTTTCTGTTGGACGTTGCCCGATCTTTTAGTGCACAGGTATTTATAAAGGGTCCGAGACACATCTGTTTTGGCTGCACTATTCCCTGACACAACACAAAATTCTGCACTAAAAGGGGGAGGACCGTGCTCCACATTTATCATGCAAAGTCCGGCAGAAGTGTGTTGCATGCCCCATTGTAAGGGTGCACCAAAAAGAAGTTGGTGCACCCCGTCGAAGCAGTGCAGGGGGCACCAGATACATGATGATCGGGCACCAGAAATGCAGAATTTGATGCCCCCTGCACACTACACAGGTAACTGCACATAGTACACACTGCACTGTTTTTGATAAGTGTTGGGCACGGTGGTTACTGACCCCCCCCCCCAGCATTCCCAGGATACATTGCTCAATAATTCTATTCAATGTTTTATTGCAATGACAATGATACCAATTTCTGTGGTTTTTTCACTCTATTGTGGGCAAATTAAAGGTAACCTGTGTCACGGGTGCCCCTGCAATCCACATCTCGGATCGCAGGCGCACCTGTGCCCCTCTCCGTGGCGGAACCCCGGTCCCGACTCACTTACCTCTCTGCGTCCCTGCTCACGTCCCGGCTGGCCGGGGACCTGCTCCCTAGGGCGCGCGTGCATCTGCACTCGCAAATTTAAAGGGCCAGCGTGTGGCTGATTCCCATTGGTCCCTTCCGGAGTTTGCTTAAAAGCCGGCTTCTCCCAGTAACCCCGCTGGATCTTAGAGCTTCATGCCTATGAGAAAGCTTCCCTTGCGTTATACCTGTGTTCAGACCTCCTGTTGTGACCCCAGACATGTTCCTGATTCTGCTCCTTCGCTGCCAGCCCTGACCTTTTGCTCCGTCCCCGACCTCGCATCTTAGCCGCCTACCTTGACCATCTGCCTGTTTCTGACCACGAGACTGCCTGCAGATCTTGTACCATGATCTTGGCTGCCCCTGCGGGCCGGTCACACCTGTGGAGCAGCCTGGTGGCACTACGCTGCACCAAGACCATCCTGCTTTACGGCAGGCTCTGGTGAAGACCGGGAGCCACTCAGATTTCCGTTCCCAGGTGTTGGCTAGTGTCATCGTCCGTGGTGGTCCAGGGGTCCTTGACAACCTGTCCAGACACCTCCCCACCGCCGCACAATATATGAACCACACACATGGAGGGTGGGGGTAGACTGCAATGCCTTAAATCCGCCCAGACTGAGCGTTGCTTATACAGTATCTAGAGAATGAAGCCTATGCACGAAAGTACAGCATTGTTCTGCCACATTTTGCCATTCTAGTGCCCAATTTTCCTAAAGTTTGACACATATTAATGGCCTGCATCTCATCAAGACCTCAAATGTAGCAAACTAAAGTATTACGGGTACAGATTAGGGATGTGAGCATCATGGACCCCACTGCACAATGACACCAGGCCCAGATACTATTTCCAGCCATTATGTAGAGTGAACATAAGATTTAGGCTGGACCTTACCCTTACGTGATACAAAGGTATAACTACTCTGGGTTGGCCTTCAGGTATATAATAAGAGGACAAAACACTTCCATTATCCATGCAGGATCAAATCACTAAAAGTGAATTAAGACCGGGCATCCATCATGGCCGCCTGCCATCCCAATCCAATTATTGGCTGATATTATCTAAGAAAACAAAGTATCCAGATTCAATAGAAAAGATGTATCATGATGTATGTGATGGATGATGATGTATGATGATGTATGATGCGTGTTCTCACACATTGATAAGGATTCTATGGGGTTTCACACTCTTGGGTTTGTAGATTTTCTCCCACCGGGGTGTTTTCGCCTTCACTTGACGCGTCCATAGATGTGTCCAGCTGTTTCCCCGTCTAAGCTCCGTCTATCCCCCAGTAATTCTACAGCTGAGATGCACATAACAGCCTGAGCAGCTGAGAGCCGGAGCCCCAGCAGTAACTAAGGATAGACCACAAATAGTCCCGGGCCCTGGGGAAGACCCTCCGTCTATAAACAGGGTTTGTTCTTTCACCGCTGTGATTACATTAGGATGATTCATGAGGACAGAAGCACAATATCAGGGGTCCACACAGAGACACTCGGGGGGCAAGAGGAGTCACCAGGTGCCCAAGTCTCTGCAGACACCTGAGGTCTAAAAACACATGCGACAAACACAACTGCATATAGAAACGATGAGTAACTCCTTAGCATTGATCCTGTACTGATCCTGAGTTACATCCTGCATTATATCTGTATATAATGTATATAATATATGTATTATACTCCGGAGCTGCACTCACTATTCTAAGTTAATAGAGGGAGTCATTTTTCATAAAGAGTTCTGCTCTGGAGGACCTGTCCTGTCCTACACAGTAAACCATTCCAGTGTAATACTAAGTTTCCCCTGTGGAGGCTCTGTAGGGAAATTGCACCCTAATTGTCAGGTTTCACTACAGATTGTAGGTGACAAACGACTTCAGCAGAGAGTTAGAGCCTTTTAACAGGGAATATTGTCCAAAGCGTGGAACTCCTTTAATTGAGATGGAGTAATTGAAGTTCAACTACAAGACTTTTAAGATTGCAAAGTAAGAAGTGAAGAGATAAACTTTACAGAATAAATCCCATACAATGGACGGCAATCAATTCCACGTATCTCTTCATCAGGAAAGAAAATAATGTTATGTTCTATTCAGTCCTTGAAAGGCGTCCACCTCACAGATTACACGTATTGTCATACGGGATGGTCTGATAACAGGGTAAATATTTGCCGAAACTTAACCAAAAAGATTATTTGGACAGAGTTGTAACAAGTTTTATTTTCCTGTAGCAGATCAGATAAGAATACAGTTAGGTGGAGGGTGCGGGGATTCCTATGCAGGTCTGCCATAGAGCCTACTATCAGAGTCCCTCTTTTGAGATCCCTACCTCTTCGAAGTGGTCCTTGGGATAGTCCGATACCAATTCTACTCATCTAATTGGTTGGGGTTTCTTCCCTCACATCTTAGATGGGAAGGTGGTGATTGGGCTCAGAGGACTCTTCAATCACAATCATCTAATTGGTTTGGCATCCCTTGTCCATAACCCCCAACTCCTAGATGAGAAGATGGAACTTAGGATCATATGATCCAGATACCAAATATTCATTCAAAATTAGCTGGAGATCCTTTGCTTGAAACCCCAACCTCTTAGATGTCATGGAGGTGCTTGGGATAATCAGATGGCCATCAAAATCCTCTTATACGTTGGGTTGAGGTCCTCCGGGACCCACAATTCTTAGGTGGAAAGGTGGTGCTTGGGATAACCAGATGCCCATCAGAATCATCCTATAGGTCAGTGATGGCAAACCTTTTAGACACCGAGTGCCCAAACTACAACCAAACCCCACCTTTTTTTTAGCAAAGTACCGATGCGACAATTTAAGCAGTAACTTATTACTCCCTGCTCTGTCACATGTTTAAATTGTATAGGCACCTGAGGACACCAATACAGTAGAAATAAGGAAAAGAAGTTTCGGATTATCATTGTAGCTTCCTTCTAGGCTCCTGGGCTGCCTGGGGCTGCAAGAGGCTCTCAGTCCTGTCTGGCGAACCCTGCCTTGGGGTGATGGCAAGGGTGCCCATATAGAGGGCTCTGAGTGCCACCTCTGGCACTCGTGCCATAGGTTCGCCACCAGTGGTATAGGTTGAGGTGAGTTCCTCCTAGACCCACAACTCTTAGATGGAAAGGTGATGCTTTGGATCACAGGAACCTACTGTCAGACACCCCTTAGGATCATCGAAACGGTCCAGGATTTTTCCACTGGGACCCTAATCTCTTAGATGGGAATATGGTACTTAGGATCCGAGGACCCTCTTATCAAATGCTTTAAAAACAATGTGATTAGCGGGAGATTCCTGAAAGGCAAATGAACATGATAGTGGGGGTCCTTGGCTTGGAACACTTTTCGATGTAGGTACAATCTAAAACGAGAGCTCTGGTTATGGGTGTAATGAAATACCACATTTCCCCTCATGGTGGGTGCTATATTGCCTGACAAATCAACCAATTACAATGGTCGTCGAGATCATGAGCTGCCATGCATTCTGATGGTGCAACCGTCTCAATGTAGAGAGGTACCGGCTGTGTGTCACTTCTTCACCCAACAGGTTCATTTCCTTCCTGACCGCACTCTGAGAATGTACACAAAGCCAAAGAAAACAGTTGCTATGTCCTCACATGTTACCTCCGAAATAAACCCCTACGTGTTTCTGTAAACACTTGTGTTATTTCCAGGTCCGTCACTACAACATGCTGATCTAATCTTGGCTCCGGTGAACTCTGTGAACTTTCAGACTAGCAAGATTTACACATCCTAACTTAGGACCTTAACTTTGGCACCCAACTGGTCTTAATGCGGCTCTGCTGCACCATGCCCAACGCACAGCCAAAACCTTAACATCTGCGTGGCTATTTCAGTCCATAAGTAGGTGGCTGGGGGTTGATAGTAATGAAGTTGGAAGGGTTAAAGGATTATGGTGACAGTCTCACTTACTTGGCAACCGATATTAGAAGCTAAACAAATGAAAATATTTATGTGTAGTGCCCAAATACTGGGAATTCGGGGGCTCCTAGGTGGAGGGGGGTGCACAACAATGTAGTTATAAGGAAGGTAAATTGTAAGGGGGTAACTGGCCACATTATATGCTACATGTAAGGAAGATGTAACGTACATATAGGAATTGTCCTGTGTAGATACAATGTTGCATAATAAACTTACGTCGGATGAACCGTTGGGTCCTACATTGCTAGAGCTGATGGTCTTGATACTCAGTGGTGCCACCATGCTGTGCCATGGGGGATATGAGTAAGAATTGGTGGTTCTTCACTTAATAGGTGATGATGGAACTATGAGCATACCCCCACTAAGAGCCTGATCATGATGATGTAGTCATGTGACTTGTTATGTTGGAGAACTGGGCAACAAGGCTGGAAGGAGGAACAGAGAGGAATTCATAAAAAATGGAGGATTCAGCCACATAAGGATGAATAATGATGGTCCATGTGGTTTCACGGAGACGTTTATTGGTGGTAGACTTTAGCCAGAGGCAATAGTTGTTCAACTGGAAGGAATAATAGTAGCGGTAGGCTGTAGATGCCAGTGACAGAGAGAAGTGACGGTCTGAACCAGCATTTGAGAGACATTAAGGACCAAGGTGGGTTTTGTGTGTTCTACTCGTGGGAGATTATTGCTACTTCTTGTTGGGGCTGGTGGGGACTATTGATCATTGTGTAATGGGTGGGGGAGGGGTTGGTTCTTTGAGGCTTGTGGTGTTGAGCAATTAGATGGGTAATATGGCATGTTGGCTTGAATAGAAGTTGTACAGTAGAAGATGTTAGATGAGAAAGGGCCTTCATATATAGGACTGGGGTTAGCAGTGGCTCTACTTGCTAAGGTTGACAAATTCTTGAATGTGTTGCGCATTGCCTTCCCATGTTGGATACTATTCAACATACGAATATGGAGATCTTTTTGTCTACCATGTGAACACTGCAGACACAGATACCTGGAACATACTTACCATAGAAAACCCAAGATCCTCCACTAAAATGAACCAAGAGAATCCAAACCAGCTATTGCTCCTCGGAGTCCTTCGAGGAAACCAACCCAAGGGACACTGCTGGCATTAGCCAACACATAGATTGCAAATTCTACATTGTATAAATTGTGTTCCCTGTCATTGGAGCTGCTCTGACAAAAGGTGAAGAGCCCAGTGTTCAAGTTTTGGATATTAATGTGAAAGATTAAGAAAATTGTACTATATTTGGTTCCAGGTTACCACTTACTACAATTTAAACCAACCATCAACCCCAAAACATGATCTTTCTCGTGGGATGCAGGCTCTTCTGAACCTGTTGTTTACAATCCAACTATGGAGAAGACGGATTCTGTTGTGTGACTTCCCAGTGTTCTCCAGATCGTATTGTCATCCGTAGGATGTCAATACAATTTAAAGCTATGGTAGAGCAGAGAGCAGTAGACTCCATACCTTGCCATCTATAGTCATGCTGTGCATTACGATAACGCTCAACTTTGCTTGGGGAATCAATATTGCCAAATCTGCCTCCAGTCACCGACTTACACCCTCTAATATTCTAAGCTAAGACAACGGAGGGGGTTTGTCTTTGACTTACCGGCAGCTTCCATGCAGGAACTACTTAGTGAAGACCCAACAGGGAAGTGAAGACCCAACAAGAAGACTTAATGAAGACCCAACAACAAAATAGACACCCAGAGAAGAAAAGGAACACCAAAACTTGATATATAGTAAAAAATTAGTTTTAGGGCAGTTGGCCACAATCTCTGAGCGTGGTCTCTGCCCATATAAGTTTGGGCAATGTAACTTAAATCAGCTAAGGCCACTCACTACTTATTGGGTGTGTTGCCCATCGAGTGGCGGAATCAGACCCTTTCATTAACCTGTTCTTCCGTAATGTTTTCCACAACACTGCGGCATTTTGTCAATAGAGTTCAGAGCCGGGGTAATGATAATCATTAACGGAGGCCCGGAGAGCTTTCCGAAACTTATCTGCCTGTATTTTACTCCTTTTATCAAACTCCGGGATAATTTAGCTTAAGACAACAGCTTTCTGTTTCTTCCCAGGTCAGGGTGGAGGAGGGGGAAGGGGCAGGAACGGGATGAATGAAGAAGGCGCCTTGTCAGATTTTGGCATCTCTTTGGGAGATTGCGGAACGGCTACAGTTTTTTTTCTCAGATAAATTAACTTTCTTCTTTTTAATCCTTGATGATTTAAGCATAAATTGTTCCGTTGCGGCAATCTTCTGGACAAAATCCCAGGAACAAGTCTTTTTGCAGCTCGGGTCTCACATTTCTTTTATCTGGATGGCTCATTATACGGAGAAATACCAGAGAAGGCCATGGGGAGCCATCAAGATATTTGGAGGGTGTTAAACGCCGATCCCAAAGTGAGGAGGCTCACCTCAGTCTGCTGACGTAAAGCGGGGGCAGTGTTTAGTAAACTGAGGATCCTGATCTATGAGACAGCACTGAGAGAGATGAGGGTCTCTCGGGAGGACCCAGCAAGTCCATATATTGATTGACATAAAGACTATGTAATACTTCTTCGCTCCTGCGGGGGTGCTGCAGGAGAATAGAACATTTTCTAAATTCAGACACAAATTAGACCTAGGACCTAGTTACGACTTTTGAAAAGTGTGTTTAGACATTTAGGCCTAAAATAGGGTGATTCTGAAGAGGTTATGATCCAAAATCAGGTGGATAACTGGGCAGCTGATAGGTCCCGTCCCCCCCAATATCGGCCAGATCTATCAGGAGTTCCTGCTCCAAACCTGTGTACTACCTATAACCCGTGCCAGGAACTGGTGGGACCTGCAGCAGAACTTAACTTTAGCCCACACCAGTTTCTAGGTAGTGCCCAGACACAGGGCAGAAATGACTCGTGCCAGCCCACGTCTGCATGGAAGAGATGCAATTCCTTGCCATACACCAGTAATTGTGCCAATTTTTAGGATTTGTATGGCAGAAAACTAGTGCACAAACCCTGATAAAACCCCCATGGTCTTTACTAAGCAGCCAATCTGGAGAACACCATGGTGACCCTCTGGATCTATCAAGAGTTTTCGGCCTTCCGATAAATGTGCTGCACCAGCGGGTCACTTCTGTGCCAGGCCACACCAGGCCTAGATTAGCACATTAGCCTGCGCCTGAACAGGTGCAGGTTATAGGTAGTGGACAGACACAGAAGGACCCTGACGGCCCACTGAGCCACCAACCACACCTCACTTCACAAGGCATGGAGGGGGAGAAATTTGCGCAATGTATGCCTGTCCTCCAGGAATGGTGCCGATTTAAGAGCTTGTATTCCATATTTCAGGCGCACAAGCCTGATCTAGATAGAGAGATAGATAGATAGATAGATAGATAGATAGATAGATAGATAGATAGATAGATAGATATGAGATGGATAGATAGATAGATAGATAGATATGAGATAGATAGATAGATAGATAGATAGATATGAGATAGATAGATAGATAGATAGATAGATATGAGATAGATAGATAGATAGATAGATATGAGATGGATAGATAGATAGATAGATAGATATGAGATAGATAGATATGAGATAGATAGATAGATAGATAGATAGATATGAGATAGATAGATAGATAGATAGATAGATAGATAGATATGAGATAGATAGATAGATAGATAGATAGATAGATAGATAGTTCTATTTCTATGGCCATCTATCAGTAACACATAAGAGGTCCCTTCATAAAAGCATATTTGAAATACTATGGGGGAATATCAGCAGATGGAGCGTTCTGCGGTGACACGTTCTATTTCGGAGCAGTGTGTCAGCTGTGCCGGGGGACGACACCATTCTCATGGTAACACATCACAACACTAGGGGGGTCCGGCCGCTTGCTCACCACAACAACATACAGAGAGCACCTAACCCCCGAGCCAAAAGTGCTGGGAGCACGAGCCCGGCCTGGGAACTGGCGGGAGACTCCGAAGATAATGAAGGAAATCTCTGTTTTTGCTGCTCTGATGAGGCTATGAATAGGCACAGGGTTACGGGGTATTAGCAGGGGCAGACATGTTACTGGCTTGTGTTTCATCAGTGGACTCCTACAACATAACCCCTGGTAATGATCTCCAGGATCCTATGTAAGAAAAGACCTTACACCTACACAGGGTGCACCGGCCGATATCCAACCTGGAAGAATGGAACAGGCTGACCTTTATACTTGGACTGGTCATAATCAGATTTCACTTTTACTTTAACCACGAGGCTCCCAGTAGTAGATATTTAGAGACATGGGTTGTAATTTCTAGAACACAAAGGATATGGCAGCTCGCTGTGTATGGGGGGGTGTAGTCACAGAGGGGTCAGAACGCCCATGCTGACCCCTGACCACTGCTAGCTATGATAGAAAGGTGTCAGGACACACAGGACATGGCAGCTCGCTGTGTATGGGGGGTGTAGTCACAGAGGGGTCAGAACGCCCATGCTGACCCCTGACCACTGCTGGCTATGATAGAAAGGTGTCAGGACACACAGGACATGGCAGCTCGCTGTGTATGGGGGTGTAGTCACAGAGAGGTCAGAGCACCCATGCTGACCCCTGACCACTGCTGGCTATGATAGAAAGGTGTCAGGACAGACAGGACATGGCAGCTTGCTGTGTATGGGGGGCGTAGTCACAGAGGGGTCAGAGCGCCCATGCTGACCCCTGACCACTGCTGGCTATGATAGAAAGGTGTCAGGACACACAGGACATGGCAGCTTGCTGTGTATGGGGGATGTAGTCACAGAGGGGTCAGAGCACCCATGCTGACCTCTGACCACTGCTGGCTATGATAGAGAGGTGTCAGGACACACAGGACATGGCAGCTCGCTGTGTATGGGGTGTGTAGTCACAGAGGGGTCAGAGCGCCCATGCTGACCCCTGACCACTGCTGGCTATGATAGAAAGGTGTCAAGACACACAGGACATGGCAGCTCGCTGTGTATGGGGGTTGTAGTCACAGAGGGGTCAGAGCGTCCATGCTGACCCCTGACCACTGCTGGCTATGATAGAAAGGTGTCAAGACACACAGGACATGGCAGCTCGCTGTGTATGGGGGTTGTAGTCACAGAGGGGTCAGAGCGTCCATGCTGACCCCTGACCACTGCTGGCTATGATAGAAAGGTGTCAGGACACACAGGGCATGGCAGCTCGCTGTGTATGGGGGGTGTAGTCACAGAGGGGTCAGAACGCCCATGCTGACCCCTGACCACTGCTAGCTATGATAGAAAGGTGTCAGGACACACAGGACATGGCAGCTCGCTGTGTATGGGGGGTGTAGTCACAGAGGGGTCAGAGCGCCCATGCTGACCCCTGACCACTGCTGGCTATGATAGAAAGGTGTCAGGACACACAGGACATGGCAGCTCGCTGTGTATGGGGGGTGTAGTCACAGAGGGGTCAGAACGCCCATGCTGACCCCTGACCACTGCTAGCTATGATAGAAAGGTGTCAGGACACACAGGACATGGCAGCTCGCTGTGTATGGGGGGTGTAGTCACAGAGGGGTCAGAGCGCCCATGCTGACCCCTGACCACTGCTGGCTATGATAGAAAGGTGTCAGGACACACAGGACATGGCAGCTCGCTGTGTATGGGGGTGTAGTCACAGAGAGGTCAGAGCACCCATGCTGACCCCTGACCACTGCTGGCTATGATAGAAAGGTGTCAGGACAGACAGGACATGGCAGCTTGCTGTGTATGGGGGGCGTAGTCACAGAGGGGTCAGAGCGCCCATGCTGACCCCTGACCACTGCTGGCTATGATAGAAAGGTGTCAGGACACACAGGACATGGCAGCTCGCTGTGTATGGGGGATGTAGTCACAGAGGGGTCAGAGCGCCCATGCTGACCTCTGACCACTGCTGGCTATGATAGAGAGGTGTCAGGACACACAGGACATGACAGCTCGCTGTGTATGGGGAGTGTAGTCACAGAGGGGTCAGAGCGCCCATGCTGACCCCTGACCACTGCTGGCTATGATAGAAAGGTGTCAAGACACACAGGACATGGCAGCTCGCTGTGTATGGGGGGTGTAGTCACAGAGGGGTCAGAGCGTCCATGCTGACCCCTGACCACTGCTGGCTATGATAGAAAGGTGTCAGGACACACAGGGCATGGCAGCTCGCTGTGTATGGGGGGTGTAGTCACAGAGGGGTCAGAACGCCCATGCTGACCCCTGACCACTGCTAGCTATGATAGAAAGGTGTCAGGACACACAGGACATGGCAGCTCGCTGTGTATGGGGGGTGTAGTCACAGAGGGGTCAGAGCGCCCATGCTGACCCCTGACCACTGCTGGCTATGATAGAAAGGTGTCAGGACACACAGGACATGGCAGCTCGCTGTGTATGGGGGTGTGGTCACAGAGGGGTCAGAGCACCCATGCTGACCCCTGACCACTGCTGGCTATGATAGAAAGGTGTCAGGACACACAGGACATGGCAGCTCGCTGTGTATGGGGGTGTAGTCACAGAGAGGTCAGAGCACCCATGCTGACCCCTGACCACTGCTGGCTATGATAGAAAGGTGTCAGGACAGACAGGACATGGCAGCTTGCTGTGTATGGGGGGCGTAGTCACAGAGGGGTCAGAGCGCCCATGCTGACCCCTGACCATTGCTGGCTATGATAGAAAGGTGTCAGGACACACAGGACATGGCAGCTTGCTGTGTATGGGGGTGTAGTCACAGAGAGGTCAGAGCGCCCATGCTGACCCCTGACCACTGCTAGCTATGATAGAAAGGTGTCAGGACACACAGGACATGGCAGCTCGCTGTGTATGGGGGATGTAGTCACAGAGGGGTCAGAGCGCCCATGCTGACCTCTGACCACTGCTGGCTATGATAGAGAGGTGTCAGGACACACAGGACATGACAGCTCGCTGTGTATGGGGAGTGTAGTCACAGAGGGGTCAGAGCGCCCATGCTGACCCCTGACCACTGCTGGCTATGATAGAAAGGTGTCAAGACACACAGGACATGGCAGCTCGCTGTGTATGGGGGGTGTAGTCACAGAGGGGTCAGAGCGTCCATGCTGACCCCTGACCACTGCTGGCTATGATAGAAAGGTGTCAGGACACACAGGGCATGGCAGCTCGCTGTGTATGGGGGGTGTAGTCACAGAGGGGTCAGAGCGTCCATGCTGACCCCTGACCACTGCTGGCTATGATAGAAAGGTGTCAGGACACACAGGACATGGCAGCTCGCTGTGTATGGGGGGTGTAGTCACAGAGGGGTCAGAGCGCCCATGCTGACCCCTGACCACTGCTGCCTATGATAGAAAGGTTTCAGGACACACAGGACATGGCAGCTCGCTGTGTATGGGGGATGTAGTCACAGAGGGGTCAGAGCGCCCATGCTGACCCCTGACCACTGCTGGCTATGATAGAAAGGTGTCAGGACACACAGGACATGGCAGCTCGCTGTGTATGGGGGGTGTAGTCACAGAGGGGTCAGAGCGCCCATGCTGACCCCTGACCACTGCTGCCTATGATAGAAAGGTTTCAGGACACACAGGACATGGCAGCTCGCTGTGTATGGGGGATGTAGTCACAGAGAGGTCAGAGCACCCATGCTGACCCCTGACCACTGCTGGCAGTGGAGGGTAACCAAAGGTATGTGCTGTATCTATTAGGAGGAAGGGGTTAATCACCAGAGGCGACAGGGCTTTTTTACTATGAGAACTGTCAATCTGTGGAATAGCCGAGCTCAGGCGCTGGTCACAGCAGGGACAGCAGAGAGCTTCAACAAGGGTCTAGATGCCTTTTTACACCTAAATAACATTGATGGTTATGTTATATAGAATTGTTTCCCCTAAATCTCTTCCTCATCCAATCCCTTCCCTTCCTTGGTTGAACTTGATCGGAATTTTTTTAACCATATAAACTATGATACTATGACCATCCTCATAGCTGCCACGGATCAGATTCAACCACCATTGTTATCTGCCGGCCAATTTTCCGGGATGGAGACCCATTAGACATTTGTTCAAAATATTTAGGATGTGAGGATGCCCTCAGCTATAAGGTGTATATATAGTACCAGCTATCACATTGTATCTTGTATCTCATAACTAAAGACCCCGGAATGAAGCTAATTTCTAGAAATAATTAATAGCAGCAGTGAGAGCTGTTTTCCTGCAGACAATTAGCATGTTGATGGTATTATTTCTGATCTCTGTGGATTTATCATGGATGATTGGCTAAATCTCTCATTTCAGATTTTGCCTCATGTCGGTCCCCTGTGGCCCCTCGCTCAGGTAATGCGACTACATGTAGCTATAATGTATGTGACAATGATACGGCACAAGTTTATTTCACCAAACATTTCAAGGGGCCTCTACCCTGTGCTGGCCATTGGGCTGGTAGCCCCCTGCCATTGCATCCACTCCTTAGGTCCTCTGTGTGGGCTTCGCTACCCTTCATTATCTCATTTTAATGCTGACATTCTATCCATGCTATATTTCTTCGTGCTGCACTGATTTTCTGGAATGTGCTACCCTAATTCCCAAAATTCACAACCCCTATCCATTTCCCCAATCTGACTTATTTTACACCCTATTATTTCTCATAGTGATGTCCTTTCATTTACCGGTATCCCCCACACTCCTTTCACCCTAATGGACTGTACATACACAAACACTGGCTGTTGATTGGCTTATGTGTTTATATCTATATTATCCTATTGATATAGAAGACATATTAAATGCTCATTAACTTTTCAATAAATTTCACATAATACCACAGTATTCACCCTTTCTCCCCTATACAGGCATCTGGACTTTACTGCGGAGAGATCTCCAGGTCGCTACCTCTTGTGTTGGTCACAGTATAGATAGCAGCTGGCCCAGTGGGTTCAGAGACACCAGTATGTGGTACCAACGGGTCAGGCAGAACTGAAAGTCAAGGGCGGTACTAAAGGAGTCAAGAACAGGCAGACGGTCGTGGCAGGCAGCACAGGATCAGAAAACAAGTCGGAGTCGTAAACCAGCCCAGATCAAGGATGGAGTCAGAGAACGGACTGGGGGTCACACAAGAAGCAGAACACCATATAGTAGGACTAGATATTCTAGAAACATTTGCTCAGGCGTGGGAAGCAGGGCATGCTGGGTAATATGGCTGGAGGTGCATGCTGATAGGCTGGGACAGCCTGGCTGGCAAACGCCATGCACCTATAAGAAGAAGAGAGAGAGGCAACGTCCACACCCTAAGGGACCTGACGCATGGCCGGACACAGCGGCTGAAGGTAAGCCTGAAACGGGAAACATGAACAGGGGTGGCACCCGTTGCCAGCGTTACACTTCGGCTCTTACCGTTCTCCCTTCTTCCCTCCTAACCTGCTTTTTGGTCTAAAATGTTTGCTGAATTTAGTAGACAGAAATTCAATAAGGTATCAGATTACATGGTAGTCTATGGAGGGGGCAGTGAGTCACAGCAGCTAGGCCCCTACCCAAGTCTATTGCAAATTCATGGAGAAATACTGGAAAGGGAATATATACTCTGGCTGATCATGCAGGGAGGTAAAGAGAGGGTTCACAGACTGAGTCCTTTCCATACGCACCTGGTTTTAGCTGTATAAAACAGCAGACACCTGCCGGTAACTTCACAGTCAGTACTGGCACCGATTGTGACAGTTAACCTGTTAGCTGCCGTGGTCGAACCCAACGACGGCACCAAAAAGTGCTTCATTTGGGCACTGCTATCATGGATGGCTGATTGGTGCCTCCCCCCCATGACATCATCCGAGGGTGCCAGTCGGTGCAATGAGCCTTTTAAAGGCTCCCATAGCTGCCATTTGGCATCCTGTATAGTATTGCAGTCTGTTGCAGAACTGTAAGCTTGATGGGATCTGAAAAATTAAGGTTCTTATCTTTAATATGATACAAAATCCTGTTTTAGGGTTCAATAGAATAGAAGATGGGGGCTTCTAAAATGACAGCACCCCTGGAACCACTAAACTTGAATCACCTCATGTGAAAATAATGGGGCTCATTTACTAAGGGTCTGTCGGAGGCATTTTTGTCGGGTTTCCCGACGATTTCCATTTTGGCGCACGCGATCGGATTTTGGCACTTCGGTGCCAGCTTGCACGCAACAGAAATCGCGGGGCGTGCCCATCGGACAACCCGACTGATTCGGACAAACTGCGGAATTTAAAAAAGGATTTGTGTCACAAGATCAGCACTTACATGCACCGGGAAGAAGCAGGTGAACTCCGGCGGACCTCAGCACGGAGGCGACGGATGCAGGAGATCGGGCGCACGAGCTTAGTGAATCCCGGCCGGCCCCGAATCCTCATCAGACAGCGCATCGCGGAATCGCACCAGGACCGGGTAAGTTAATGTGCCCCAATGTGAGAAGAGTCATATTTGCCTGACTTTGAGGGGCATTTTTTATAAGTAAACGGGTGAGATATCACATAAAAGAGGGAATTCTAGAAAGGGTATTTCATTCCCTACCTGAGGGGGGCACTAGTTTAGTAGGGTAAAATCTGGTGACAGGTTCCCTTTAAGGCTCCCATAAAAGCCAATAAATGCCGATTGCCGTTTCCTCCACGTAGAAGCTTTGAGCCTTTCTGTTCCCTCACAGGTTAAGTTTCCTTTGGATTATCGACAGTGGAGAGATGACTACCTCTAAAGAGTTTTGGAAGAATAATTTCCTGCACCTTGCTAAGTAGTAGATAAGGCGACTGTCAGGGCACAGGAGAACCGAGTCAGATTCTGACTGGAAGATACCGTATTGGTGCCGCACTGGGGGATTTCTACATACAAATGTGCAAATTAGATCATGAAAGCGCTGTAGAAATATCCTTTGTAAAACTTGAATAAAATGCTGGGGCCCCGGGGGTGCATTTTAGAAGGATCTCATTTAACAGGCATATTTAGCGAAATCAGTGCAGGCAAGAAAAGAACACAGCGGCAACAAAAATATGGATTTTATTCCCAACGCTCGTCTTATGAAAACACTGCCGAATTTATATGCAGAATCATTAGTCCAGAATTAATAAGTGATATACACAAGATGGAAACGACCGGAAATTTTTACTCCCCACAACAATCGATTTGACAGAAATTGGTTGATCTGAAGTCAAAGGCCGTACTTCCATTTATAGGTAAAAAATGTTGATGGTAAAATACATTAGATGTCTTTATTTGGGTTAATTTTAACATTTTTCAAGTTTCATATAAATCCAGGTAGCTCAAAGCCACCACTAGGGGGAGCCGAGAAGCTTACAAAGCAATGGGGGAGATCTATCACAAGGCTTTCATGCAACACAAATCAGGGAGGGGAGAGGGGGGGGGGGCGATCAGACTGATTTAGACTGAACGCTAAACTTAACGCTAGACTTAACTTTGAAAGCCAAGCACTTACATGCACTGGGAAGAAGATGGTGAACTCTGGCGGACCTGAGCGGGGAAGCGACACATGCAGGATATCGGGTGCACAATCTACGTGAATCGCGGCAGAGTTTATCTACATCGGACATTCCGGATTGGGGATCGCGCAGGGACCGGGTAAGTAAATGTGCCCCAAGGTGTTGATAGATCTCTCCCAATGAAAGGTGCATAAATATACTCAGTTAGCTCCCCCTAGTGGTGAAAGCGGGTTGTCATAAACTATGTAAAATGGAACAATTATGTCCTATATTTCCACCTGGGGTGTTAACCACTACCCCCCTGATCAAATTGTCTGCCTTAGCTATCTCCCCTCCCCTCTGCCCTCTTCTGCTTGTGACTTCCAGCCTCTTAGAGAGGTTGTACCAACTATTTAAGTTTTTCTCTAACCACAAGAGGGAAAGCAAGCTGATTGGTGGAGATCCCAGCAGTAAGCCCCCACAGTTCATCTTGTAATCCCCTATGCTGTGGATAGGGGATAACTTAAGTAGTGGGTACAACCCCTTTAAATGTATAATTACTAGTTGGGGAAATTGGGTCACTCCCAACCATACAAGATCCCTCAATGTCCAATTTCAGGTTAGGTTTATGTAAGTGCCATCCCTTTTTAAACCGGTCAAATAGAGATTGTTTCTAAAAACTCAGGTAAGTCCTAGCAAGTTTTACTGTAGGTATGTAAGGGCCCATTGCTTCCCACAGATGCTGCCCTAGTTATATAAGGCACTCTCCCTACTAATATTCCACATTTATTGTCTTTGACCCTGCCCTTCCTCTGACCACTTCTTCCTGTATGCAACCCATCCTAATCTGCCAGCAGACTACCGCTAGCCCTGACCTCTGACTACGTCTGACTACACTTTGCCTTCTGGTCTTCTACTGCAGCCTTGTATTGGGTTTATCATTTGTTAATGGAGACTAATCCTGATGTAACGGCTTAGGAAATCTCTGCTGGAAGTCCAGATCTCTTTATAGGAGTTAGAGGATATCAGGGAATCCCTTCAGGCTAAAATCCTTATTATAGATCTATAGAAAAGGTTCTCAATATCAGATTGGTGGAGGTCAAACACCCAGAACCCCCACAGATCAAATATCCTAAGCAGCCAATAAAAAGAAAATAGTACAGGAATTATAATTATAATGTGACACAGATGCTTGACCCGTACCGTGACCACTCTATTTACATGGTCGGGGTGGGGTCCGAGAGCTTTGACCTATACATGAGCAGGATTGCTCTTTAAGTTTGGGCTCGGTGTTTGGGTGCCTCCCACAAATTAGCTACTAGGGGTGGCTGTGATTGGCCGCCGAACCCTGTCCAATCACAGCCATGGCTAGCAGGTAGGGGTGACAATTTGCCCGGATTTACTGCACAGAGAGATGCACCCGAGCCCTGGATCCGAACCTAACATTTGGGTCCACTCATCTCTAGTCAGACCCACCACTGGAATGAAAAGTCTAGAACATTCCAGTAGAAAGACTAACCTTTAAAAAAAAAAATACATATTATTCGTTAATTTTTTTTAATTCCTACCTTTGACGAGTTCAGGAGACGAAAATTTCTTACTCAATGATCATGTCCTCATAAACTTCTCAAAAGAAATTGTCATTCTGAAAAAAAAAAAAAAAAAATTATTTTCAGTGCAAGAAATTAATTCAAAGTCGAGAAGATTGAGGTTAAATTCTTCGGGTCTTTTACATGACCAGTAGTTACTTGTATCCATTAAAAATCACCTGGATCTATGATATGGGGTCAACGCTAAGGTACAAAATATCTCAGACCCAAATCCACAATATATCTAAGAATTTAGACAAATAATATTATTTGGTAACATTGGAGACCTGGAGCCCTGATATAGGTAGGTAGAGCCTTTCGTGAAGGAATCATTCCAAAAAGGATCATAAAACGGTCTATTGTAGGTGATGATGTCATGATGATGTCATCATAACAGTGTTATGTTGTCATGACAATGTATATGATATCTTGTAATTTACCATACATTTTTGGAATATTTGTTAGAGGCATTTGCCGTTTTAAAAAGGGTTTTTTCAGGAATTCTGGATAACTACTTAGGGGCCAGGGCAGGAGGTGGCAAAAAAAAAAACCCAAAGTATTATTACCCTGGTTCCCGTTTCCCTTATAATTCTGGTTCTTCCAGTCTTTAGGACTTGTGCCTAGCCAGAAGTGTGGGAGGTCAAGGGAACCCACGTCAACAATTCTGAGGTCTCATTGGACCATTGGAAATCACTTCCACTCATTTATAAGTTGTTCATGAGAGCCACATATTGGCCAAAGTGGGTCCCATGACCCCCAACACTTCCAGGTGAGCACAGATGCCCCTAAATTACTGGAAAACCTCTTTAAAGGATATCTACCACCCGGATAAAGAATTGTAAACTAAGCGCACTTACCTGCTGGTGCGCCCCCTGGCAGGATCTGCTCTTCTTTTAACTCCTTATGCCTTTGTTTATACATATTACATTATGTAAATGAGCCTAAGGGGCTCCAGTCTTCATATCTGTTAATTGAGCCAGGAGCCCCTAAGCCTCATTTGCATAATTTTTACCACTTTTTATTTGCAGAAACTAGAGTATAAAAAGCTAAACTAAGAGCAGAACTTGCCAGAGGGGGCACACACCAGAATGTAAGTGTACTTGGTTTATAATCCTTCATCCTGGTGGTAGAATTTAAGAGTAGATCCTTAGTTTCAGTTTTTTCGAGTTTCGGGGGTCCGACATACAGAGCCCCCATTGATCAGTTGTCGTCAGCATCTGGTAAACAGTGAATGGAACAGGAAAAAGACGGCGCCATTCTTTGTGCAGTGGCTTAACACGGTACTGCTGGTTAAACTGGTTAAATGAGTAAGAGCTGATCTGCAGTAACCTGGTCTGACCACTACACAGAGAAGGGAGCTGTCTGAGTGATATACAGCCACACCAAGGCCACCATACGTGGTTGTTCCCTAAAGATGGACTGATATATGAGCGCGAAATTGTATAGCATTGAGCTTTATGGGCACCAAAATGACACTGAGCTCTGTATGAGCGCAGCTCTTTCTCCCGGTGCCAAAGACGACAGATTACGTCCTGGAAACGAAGCAAACCAAAGTGGCCATTTGGGCTGTTTTCTGGCTGAAATGGGCCGTTTCAATCTGTAAACTGCCTATACGCAGTACATAAAATCTGGAGCTCACTCCATCAACACGAGAGAGAGAGCACTAAAGAGCGGCTGAATCACAAATCTGCAAAAAACCAGGCGAAATCAGTTAAGCTCCAATCTAACTAATTACAACCCCCCTCTCCCCCCCATAGGAGATATAATTACATAAAACAAAACAAACAGAGTCCAAAAAAAAAGAGAAGAAAAGAAGCAAAGAAATTTCCGTCCTTCTTCGGTTCGGCTCTTAGCCAGACCCCTTACCGGGATGAGTGACGGCTCCTATAGTCAACACGTTTCCTATAAACAAGTACACATTGAAGACGTAAAAAAAAAAAAAGTAAAAAAAAATACAAAAAAATTGAGGAAATAATTGCGGCGCTTGTTTTTTTTCATGCTATTAGTTTTCATTAAGCTGTCAGAACACCATTATATCCTAATTTAAACCGCGGCTTTTAATGCTCACTTGAAGATAACACGCGGCTTGGGTTTTTGTTTTGTTTTTTTCGCTGTTTGAGGTTCCGGCTTTGCTTCTCTCAAACCATAAGTGCTCAAGGCTTTGACGTGATTAATAGCTGAGAATCTCCATTTAAATACAGTCCATGTTTCCAATTTTCTTGCTACGACTATTTTCCTCCGTTTTATGCGAGGCGCTGAACCGTGGCGGAAACAACGCTTCTGTTTTTCTAAAAAAAAAAAAAAACTGGCTTATTGTCAGTTACAGAGACGCTGCTGACCATGGGTCAGTTAGGGGATTGTGACTAAGACCTATTGCCGACAACGACTGCAATACCAAATATGACCTGCGGACATTGGTGGCGCTGTTTCATATTTTGAAAAATCACTTCTATAATGAGGGTACAATGTAACTGTATGTAACAATGATGGCAGCATTAACCCTCCTGTGGTTGACCCTCCTTTTGTAGCCCCAACCTTCTAATGTTCCCATTCCAGTAACCCCTCTTTATAATGTCCCCTTTTCTTTACCCCCTCCTTATAATGTCCCCTTTTCTGTAGCCCACCCAGTTTAATGTCTCCATCTCTGTAGCCCTTCCTTATAATGTCCACTTTTTTGTAGCCTCTCCTTCTAATGTCCCCTTTTCTGTAGCCCCCTTTTATAATGTCCCCATTTCTGTAGTCCCCTCCTTATAAAGTCCCCTTTTCTATAGCCCCCTCCTTATAATGTCCCCTTTTCTGTAGCCCCTCCTTATAATGTCCCCTTTTCTATAGCCCCCTCCTTATAATGTCCCCTTTTCTGTATCCCCTCTTTATAATGTCCCCATTTCTGTAGCCCCTCCTTATAATATCCCCTTTTCTGTAGCCCCTCCTTATAAAGTCCCCTTTTCTGTAGCCCCTCCTTCTAATGTCCCCTTTTCTGTAGCCCCCTTTTATAATGTCCATTTTTCTGTAGCCCCCTTTTATAATGTCCCCTTTTCTGTAGCCCCCTCCTTATAATGTCCCCTTTTCTATAGCCCCTCCTTATAAAGTCCCCTTTTCTGTAGCCCTTCCTTATAATGTCCCCTTTTCTGTAGCCCCCTCCTTATAATATCCCCTTTTCTGTAGCCCCTCCTTATAAAGTCCCCTTTTCTGTAGCCCCTCCTTATAATGTCCCCTTTTCTGTAGCCCCTCCTTATAATGTCCCCTTTTCTATAGCCCCCTCCTTATAATGTCCCCTTATCTGTATCCCCTCTTTATAAGGTCCCCATTTCTGTAGCCCCTCCTTATAATATCCCCTTTTCTGTATCCCCTCCTTATAATGTCCCCTTTTCTGTAGCCCCTCCTTATAATGTCCCCTTTTCTGTAGCCCCTCTCTATAATGTCCCCATTTCTGTACCCCCTCCTTATATTGTCCCCTTAAAAATCTTGCCTTCTCCTTAAATTATTTTCGTTTCTCTAATCATCACCACTTAAAAGGCACCACTGGGGGTCTGTAGACCCCTTATTATGACATTAGCCCAATCATGATGTCATCACATCATGCCAGCCTGCCACACATGGAAGCAGATGTGGCACCCATACCTCAGTCCTTCTCTGCCCGCAGAGCACTGCTTAGGTGGCTTAACACTTTTTGTGTATGAACTGTGGCTAAGATTTCTCAGCCCTGTGGAACAAGTGTTAGTAGTGTGATGGCTCATCCAGTCTGCTGCTGGGGGCGGCGTCCAGGAACTGCTTTATATACTTGCCCGGTTCCATTACACCCTGGTGGTTATAATTATATACTCAGCTCTCTGTTGTTGTGCACCCTAGATTCTTCTGTTATCTCTGGTTTACCAACTTCAGTTATCGTATATTGACCTTCCCTTCTGCTACTCGATTCTGTACTTAATCTGCCATCTTTGTTGTGACCCCTGAGCTCGCTCTCTGTGTCATTTGTTTGTGAGTCTTCTTTTGTGTCTACACTGTGGCTTTGTGGTCGTCCCGTATCACCCTAGGATACGTGAGGCAAGGAGGCAGGTGACAGATTTGGGGGGCTCAGTTTAGGGCTCACTGTCCTGCCTGTCCTTCCCTTTGCCCCCACATGTATAATATTTTTTAACGTGTATTATCCCACCAAAAGGCCTGGTTTTGTTAAAGGACAGTCACATCTACCATCAGAGTAACAGATGGTCGTCTGCCATAACTTACTTGCTTGTAATTTCCTCTAAGTAATAAAACAATTTTTCTTATATCCAGGAACGGCACAATTCTGAAAATATTTTTATAAAATTATGCAAATGAGCTAGACTTCGGTCGGAGTGCCTCTTGGCACCGTCTGTTAATTTATGCCACCCCTACTCTGGTCCCACCCATCAATGCTGTTGACTGTTGGGTGACATCACCTGAATAAACTCATTTTCAGAAGATTTGTTCCATTCATGGATATAAGAAAAATGGTTCCATCCAATAGAAGAGATAACAAGGTTTTGGCATTCTGCTATCGGTGAATCTGACGGTAGACGGTAGCTAGCAAAAGGCACACGACACTGTCATAAGCAGTAGAAGATTATAATATCGGCGGGTTTGGTGGCCGCCCAGGGCCCCAAGACTTCTAGGGGGCCCATGACCTCCTGGACCAATTACCAATTATGATACTGCCCTGTGGAGAGAATAAAGAGAAGGACCTCCAGCCATAAAATCTTCATGATCTCAACACATACTCAAACCTTTGAAGGTCCTCAAAAGGTCCTCAAACTGCAGAACTAAAAGTGGACAGAAGGGCCCCCCCCTCCTCTCCCAAGTGGTTTGATTCTAACACCATATGATGGAAGTAAATGCCGTTGACTTGTAACAACCCACAATTATGCTTTTTCGTAGGACAAGTTCGTTCCACCGGACACCATTACTGGTCAAGGAGGGACTTTTAAATTGTGGTCATGCAACATTGCTTTCAGATCAAGACTAAGGCTTGTTGGCGAAACGCGTCGAACGGTATGTTGCGTTATATTTTATCTATGTGAGTGAGTTTTTAATGAATAAATATTGGAGAAGATATCGAACCTCCAAGGGCTGGACCTAATTTTCTTTTTGGCGTGTGAGCCACAATTTTGCTACAGCCCAGGGCCCCATGACCATCGTAATCCATCCCTGGCCACAAGGATACATTGGGGCACATTTACTAAGGGTCCGAATGCCGCACTTTCGGCAGGTTTCGTAATTATTTCCGTTTTGTGCCAAATTGTCCCTGGTTTTTGGCGCACGAGATCGGATTGTGGTGCATCAGCGCCGGCTTGCATGCGACAGAAATCGGAGGGGCGTGGCCGTTGGACAATCTGACGGATTCGGACATACAGCGGAATTTAAAAAACGGAATTGTGTCGCAAGATGAAGCACTCACATGCACCAGGAAGAAGCAGGTGAACTCCGGCGGACCTCGGCGCAGCAGCAACGGATGCAGGAACTTGGCGCACGATCTTAGTAAATCGCGGCAGACCCGAATCCTCGTCGGACAACGCGCCACGGGATCGCCACAGGACCGGGTAAGTAAATCTGCTCCAATGTACCTCAGTCTATGAAGCCTTAAGTCTCCGGGTAAGAGAGCTGTAACCTGTCAACGCAAACAGCGGCTTCGGGAAGTCTCCGACGACAGAAGAAGAATCCTTCTCGCGCCGTAAGATTTAGTCTTGGAATTATTCCGTCAGTCTTATGACAATTTAATTCTATTTTTTTATCTTGCGTTTCTTTATTCAGTTTCGGTAGCAATGTCTCGTCAATATCTTATTCAGGTGTAGCATGAAAAAGTCTAACAATCCCGGGCTGGCAGCCAACGCTCGCATCTGACTGACGCTTGCTTAACTGTGCAAAGATTTGCTCCGCTTCAAAAAGGGAACTTGCCTACACGCGAACCAGTAGTGACAGCCAAGGTGTGGGGCTGAATCTTAACAACGCCGGCTCCGGCATGTGCTCAGAGAGGCGGAACCGGCACTTAAACTCCTCGCTAAAAGACTTCAATCTTCTTCTAGCTCCTAATTTGCCTTCGATGCAAACTCAAAGAGTTTTCATAAAAGCAGATCATTAGCAGATCCACCGCCGCAATATATCGCTGTCATTTTATTCCGAGCAGCATTCGCGTCCCCTTATCCAGAAGACGCAACGCTATTAACGGAGGTGATAAAAGGGATAAATAGGCCTTCTCTAAATATGAAGTAGATGCATCTGATAAATATCAATGATATTGGAGCTGCTGTCCTTAAAGACACCCCACTGAATTACTATCCCCCTCAGGTAGAAGGTCAGATGCCCTTCTAGAATTCCCTCAACCGTTTACCTAAACAAAATCCGGACCAAAATCAGGCAAATATGATGCATTTTCACATGAGATGAGTCAAGTTTAGTGGTTGTAGAGAGGTGTCATTTCAGAGACCCCTATTTTTGGTTCTATAGCACCTGGAAACATGCTGCTTGTGTCATATTATAGATAAGAATTTCATCTTTCAGATCCCATCTCTCTCTGGATTTGTGAGCAACAGAATCAGAGATACAGGCAGGTAAGGATATAGGCCCACATTTACTAAGGGCCGTGCGCCAGTTTTCTGTCGAACTTTGTACGTTATTTTAGATGCAAACTGCTTGCACAGGTATTTAAGAAGTGTCCGCGCCACATTTGTGTTGCCAGCGACCGTTTTGTAGTATGGCTGCACTATTTTTCATATGGAACTGAAGGAGGCGTTAAGTCAGACCGTGCGCCAAATTTAACATGCAAAGTCCAACAGAATTGTGTTGCATGCCCTATGTTAAAGGTGCACCACAAATAAAGTGGTGCACTCGGCCGAGCAGTGCAGGGGGCGCCAGATTTATGAAGAACAGGCGCCACAAATCCTGAATCTGGCTCAACGCCTGCACAATACACAAGTAACTGCACATAGTACACACTGCACTGTTCTTAGTAAATGTGGGCCATAGTTGTAAGCAGCAGATAAGGATCTAATCTAACTAACTGTCTGTATGATGAGTTCTCCATCATACAAGATCCACAAGTCTGATGTCATCTAAAAGAAGAGATTCTTATCTGTAATAAGACACCAGCAGCATGCTTATAGGCGCTATAGAACCAAAGATATGAGCTTCTGAAAAGACACCCCCTGCAACCACTAAACTTGACTCATCTCATGTGTAAAGGAGGTGAGAAGAGTTATATTTGCCCGACTTTGGAGAGGATTTTTTTTATAGGTAAAACCTATAAAAAGGCACCAAAGCAAATCCCATGCTTTTCTACTTCGTTTCGAAGCAATTTTTAAAAATAGCGGGTAGGTACTGCTGTGATTCCTCCCAGAGCTTAGAGAGAGAGGGGAAGGGCAGGGGAAAATGAATTTTTATTTTTTAAATTTACAAAAAAAAGACAGGGCCTTTTCATGAAAGATCAGTGTTTCAGGGGACCAGATGGGGAGGGGGGGGGGGGGGAGGATTATATACCGATTTGGAGCAAATATAACAATTGGTGCAAAATCAGTTTGGACCAAACAAATTCAGACCCGAGCCAAATCTTTTGAAAGATTTGGTTAAGCTAAAGTGAAGTTAATCTTAGATGATTCACACATCTCTAAGGCAACATTCACTTAATATTTTCTTCATAGGCTCAGTGTATACACAGTGTATACACCACGAAAGCTCCCGGCGTACAAGCTGAGTGTATACTGACATATGCTTTTTGCATCTGCTTTCTCCACCTGCACAGTATATGTTGTCATGTATTTCCTCCAGCTGATCCATATGATCAGCAAAGGACGGATGCAAAGTATTGCATCCACACCCGGCCTCCGCTGAGCGTATGCTCAGGGAGGTTCCCATCACTAGGGGAAACACACTGAACAGTGATTGGCTGATGCCAATATTCACTCCTTCCGCTTTCAAGGGGAGGGGGGTGCGAGGAACAGAACAATGGGGCAAATTTACTTAACTGATCCCAGATTCGGACGGTCTGAAGAAGATGAAGTCCGGCACGATCCGCGTCGCTCGTGCGCTGAGTTCCTGCATCTGACGCTTCCCCAACGAGGTCCGCCAGAGTTCCCCTTCTTCTTTCCGGTGCTTGTAAGTGCGTGTCTTGCGAAACATTTCGAAATGTTAAATCCCGCGCGTTGTCCGAATCTGTCGGGTCGTCCGACGGCCCGACCCCGATTTGTGTGGTGTGCAAGCCGGCGCCGATGGACCAAAATCCGATCACGTGCAGTAAAAACCCCTGTTAAATGCGCCGCAAAACGGAAATCGTTGGGAAACCCGACAAAAATGCGCTCTGTGGACCCTTAGTAAATGAGCCCCAATGTATCCCAACGTATCCTCACAACAGAGGCAAAAAGCTGTGATGTGAACTGAGCCTAAGTGTGATCAGTCATAATACCATTAACTTCCGATCTATAGGGGTCTGACCTCAAGGACACTAATTCTGCATGATAACCTGCTTTATAGGGGTATTCTTATGGAAACTATGACATATCCAGGGGCAGATAGAGGTGTCCCACCTCTGGGACCTGTACCCAACTTAAAAACAAGGCTGAACGCAGAGTTTTTATGCTCAGCTATTTTTGGCGCCCACATGTACTCATGCCAGGCCATTTCACCACACCTGGCCAAGGGTAAAAGGTCTGCAGACCCCTAGATTAAAGATAGTCGCGGGCCCTAAAAAGTGGATATTCTATGTATAAATCCTCAACTTTCCAAGTTAACAAAGTGTACAGTGGGTCTCTGTAGAGCTGCTAAATTCACAAATTGATTGCATTTTCTAGCAACATTTTAGAAGATGGGAATAAATCTACTGAGGCAGTGCATTCATTAAAGGGGTTACCGACACTTGATTTTAGAGGAGGAGCGAAAGCCGACTCATGCACCAATCCCCTCATGTAGAAGCAGTTGGATCTGTGACCCTGTTGCACCCAGAACTCTTTAAAAGTGAATGGAAGTTGCATCAAGTTACAGATTCTGGTTACAACTGGGACACAAACCGACTGCTTTTGACTCAGTGATCATTGAGAGAACTGTGCAGCTCTTCATAGCCACATAGTTCTCTCTATCATCCTACGGGCCATGATCGGTTGGACATATCAAATCAATGGAACTTGGGGTAATAGTTAAACCATTAGACCACCAGGCATTAACCTTTAAACAATTTTACATGTGTATAAGTGATTACTAAGAAATACCTGTCGACCAAATAACCATTGTATGTGTATAGGAGGGGGGTCTATAGAAATATCTAAATTAAGGGCAAGTCAACATCTATTGAAAGCCTGTGGCCATCTTTATATGGTTTCGGGCTGTAGATCTAAGCTTTTGCATTATGAATATTATTATTATACAGTTGCGGTTTCCCTCTTGAATAGTTGCTTTACATTAGGACTTGGCCGGTCCCTATCTGGCTGATAAGCCGACAATTACTGGGGTTCTGTTCCTATTTACCTGTTATCTGAGCCTTTGAATAGTTATCGAAGGCTTTTATAAACAAATATAAGAGCAGAATTCAGTCTCCAGACTCTGGAAAGTCACAAAGATTTATGTCATACATTATCTGACAGAAGAATAGGATAGAGCCAGGCTTATTTATAAAAAATGTACCCCATATTGTATCTGCATGAAGAGCCCTCTTACTCATGACCCACTGTAGAAGTCTCACAAGAAAAGTAAAGCAACTATTCAAGACGAAAAACCATGACTTATTAATGCAAAAGCTTAAAACACAAAAAATCTACAGTGCAAAACCAGCATTTCTTAGTAATCACTCATACTCTTATACACTTGCTCAGAGGTTAATACCTGGTGGTCCAGTGGTTTATTTATCCCTTCAAATTCCATTGATTTGTCATGTCTGACCGAACATGGATGAGAGAGAGAAATATGTGGCTATGAAGAGCTGCACAGTTCTCTCAAGGACCACTGAGCCAGAAGCTGATGGTCTGTGTCCCAGTTGCAACCCAAAGCTATAACTAGACACAACTTCTACTCATTTTCAAAGAGTTCCTGGTGCAACATGGTGACAGAGCCAACTGCTTCTACAAGAGGGACTCAGCTTTCAATCCCCCTCTAAGATCAGCCAAACTATCCAGAGGACCCTTTTAATGAATACTCTGCCTGATTGTTAAAAGTTTTCTTTCCACCTTCTAAAATGATGAGATATTGCTAGAAAATGCAATCAATTTGTGAACGGAAAGTATTGCAGCCCTTTGGTGCAAACATCAATCCTAAGAGTTAAAGGGGGACAGTACCGACTTACTGCTGTGCCCCCCCCCCCCAAATTTGGCTATTAACTCCACAGAGAATGACTCCACACTTCATTCACTTGGAAACTTGAGGAAATATACAAAGGATATCCACTTATGGGACCCGCACTTTTCTCGAATTTAGGGGTCTTCTAAACTTTTTGACTTGGCCAGGTCCATTAAAATATCTTACAGCTTGTAGAACATCGGGTGAAGGACATGGTGAGGGCATCGATGGACCCAGAGTGGTGGGACTCTTTCAGCTCATGGGGTTACTCCAGATCATTGTCCTAGTTTCAGATTTTCTAGAATGTAGACCTCAAGAGGAATTTTGCATGAAGTTTTCCCCGTCTCCTTTGTTTTACTCATCTAAAGGAGACAGGGATAAGGCTTTTCACAGCCTGATGGCAGTAGCTGATTATATTATGGGAAATTTTATTGGCCGCCTGGGGCCCCACGGTGGATGGGTCTATGGCCTTCCAAACCAAACACCAAGTGTGATACTATCCAAGATGAAGGGCCTCTATTCTTGTACTACTTATACGTCTCGACTCCTGAGGTGTATACAGCAAACCCTCAAAGGCTCTTGAAGGATCTTAAATGGCAGTGGCGTAACTTGAAGCTGATGGGCCCCAGTGCAAAGTTTGTGCCAGGGCCCCGACTATAATGTATGGTTTATAGTACTAGTCTTCTCGTATGGGAAAGTGAGACCTTATGGGCCCCCAAAGCCTCTTGGCCCCTGTTGCGACCACAACCTCTGCACCCCCTCAAGTTACGCCCCTGTTAAATGGGTTAGGATGGGGCCTTAACTGATTGGTGGGAAAAAACCCTTTAAACACTGAACTGGTCTACCCTTCCTCTTGAGAAAGTAAGTAACTACGAAGAATGTTTCAGACCATTTAAGAAAAAAATAGACAACCCAAATTTATACCTCCAGGTCCATGGCAGTCTTAATCCGCCCTACTTTAGGACATACCCCATCCTCACAACCTTCCCAGCTTAATCCACTGTGGTCCCTAGATGGTCATTCAATGGAAATGATCAGGTACATTGTTTTTGTGGGCTTCATATATGGTCAGGTAAGGTCCAGGTTGTAGGTATCAGATGATGGCCCAACCATACCAAGAGACAACCAAACTAACCTGGACCTCTTAACTAGGTATGGAGTTAACAGGTCACCTACATCAAACATAACTCTTGGAAGTGGCTCCACATCATGAAGAACTTATCAACATTGAAGACATTGGGGCAGATTTACTTACCCGGTCCCGTCTCGATCCCGCAGTGCATTGTCCGACGAGGATTGGGGTCCGGCGCGATTCACTAAGATCGTGCGTCCGAGTTCCTGCATCTGGTCCGCCGGAGTTCACCTTCTTCTTCCTGGTGCATGTGAGTGGTTGATCTTGCGACACAAATCCTTTTCTAAATTCCGCGGTTTGTCCGAATCCGTCGGGTTGTCCGACAGCCACGCCCCCAATTTCTGTCACGATGCGCCACAATCCGAGCTGTGGCGGCTAGTAGACAATATATGGATGATGTGTTGGTGAGTGTAGGTAGGGGCACCCGGCCACATCCCGCACCCATGGAAGGCCACCGCCTTTGTCTTCTCTGTGGACTGTCTGATGCAAAGGCTAAGGCTCTGCAATTAGTCTCATTAATATGAAACAAAGAGCGGCATTACCACTTATCAAATTGATTGTTCCCCAATCAAAACAATACAGTCCGGGCCTTTGATGTAATTTCCAGAGATGATTTGAGATGTCATGTAACGGCAAACCAATTACCTTTTGACTGAAGTCACGCATAACAGAATACATAATTGGCACAAATTCGGAGAGGCTGCTTACTGCTGCCATGCTAATTATCTGTCTTTATTCATAAAGGGAAAAGGTTGCAGGAAGAACTCGCCAAATATGTCTTTGTTTTCCTTTATTTACACAACTTCTATCATCCAGGACCTCCGGAAAGTCAGAGATGTGCAAAGAGGGAGCGACGCACTGAAACGCATCGCCGTTCTACCTGCAAGATAGATAGACGGTCAACTGATACAGGGTGATCCATTAATACAGGGTGATCCATTAATAGTAGTCACTTTTGTCCACTCAAGGAACCACAGTCTGACACTACTATAGCACAGTAACTATAGCAAAAGAATAGCGAGTGCAGCTCCGGAGTATAATACATGATGTAACTCAGGATCAGTACGGGATAAGTAATGTCATGTATGTACACAGTGACTGCACCAGCAGCAGAATAGTGAGTGCAGCTCTGGGGTATAATACAGGATGTAACTCAGGATCAGTACAGGATAAGTAATGTCATGTATGTACACAGTGACTGCACCAGCAGCAGAAAAGTGAGTGCAGCTCTGGGGTATAATACAGGATGTAACTCAGGATCAGTACAGGATAAGTAATGTCATGTATGTACACAGTGACTGCACCAGCAGCAGAATAGTGAGTGCAGCTCTGGAGTATAATACAGGATGTAACTCAGGATCAGTACAGGATAAGTAATGTCATGTATGTACACAGTGACTGCACCAGCAGAAGAATAGCGAGTGCAGCTCCGGAGTATAATACAGGATGTAACTCAGGATCAGTACAGGATAAGTAATCTCATGTATGTACACAGTGACTGCACCAGCAGCAGAATAGTAAGTGCAGCTCTGGGGTATAATACAGGATGTAACTCAGGATCAGTAGAGGATAAGTAATGTCATGTATGTACACAGTGACTGCACCAGCAGAAGAATAGCGAGTGCAGCTCCGGAGTATAATACATGATGTAACTCAGGATCAGTACAGGATAAGTAATGTCATGTATGTACACAGTGACAACACCAGCAGCAGAATAGTGAGTGCAGCTCTGGAGTATAATACAGGATGTAACGCAGGATCAGTACAGGATAAGTAATGTCATGTATGTACACAGTGACTGCACCAGCAGCAGAATAGTGAGTGCAGCTCTGGGGTATAATACAGGATGTAACTCAGGATCAGTACAGGATGGTAATGTCATGTATGTACACAGTGACTGCACCAGCAGCAGAATAGTGAGTGCAGCTCTGGGGTATAATACAGGATGTAACTCAGGATCAGTACAGGATAAGTAATGTCATGTATGTACACAGTGACTGTACCAGCAGCAGAATAGTGAGTGCAGCTCTGGAGATCTCATTAGCAGAGGGTGTGTTGTCTGTTCAGCTGCTGTGTGCTCTTGAGCTCCTGGAGGAAGATCTATCCACGAGGGCTTGCTCTCTCCTCTCCTAGGGGGGGAGTTAGGTTCTGGGGATGAGTGAGGGAGCCAAGTCCCAGGCTCCTGCTTCCCAGTCCAGGCCGGCGGGAGGCAGGCGAGGACAGCAACCGGCCAGCACTATGGAGGACTCAGGGGTGAGACGTTCCACCAGGAGCCGTAGCAATACGGCTCCTACTCCCCCTGAGAAGCGGAGACCTTCTACATCCTTCTACTCGCACCTCTTGGGCAGGAGGGATCTAGATCGGGATGTGATGTCGGCTTTCCTGGCTGAAACTGTCCCTGAGCCAGGAGTAGACCCCTCTCTTGATGTTTTGACAGAGATGATCAGGGAAGAGGAAGTCAGCCGGGCGATTGAAGGGCTCGCCCTCAAGAAATCGCCAGGTCCGGATGGATTAACATCCGAGTTTTATAAAACCTTTAAGGACGCCTTGGTTCCCCTCTTGACTGAGGTATTCAATGAGTGTCTTTCCTCGGGCGCTCTGCCGAAGTCAATGAGGAGGTCTGCCCTGATCATTCTGTCAAAGGGTAAGGACCGATCTCGTATTGAGAACTGGCGTCCCATAGCGCTTCTCAATACGGACAGAAAGGTTTTGGCAAAGGTGCTGTTTAATCGGCTGGTGCAGTTTGCGCCCCGGCTCCTTTCGGGGACCCAGCACTGCTCTGTTCCAGGCCGCAGTACATTTAGTGCTGTGCTTTGTGTTCGGGAGGCAGTGGAGCAGGGCAGGGCTGGTAACTGGAAGGGGTACTTGCTGTCCTTGGATCAGGCAAAAGCATTTGATCGGGTTAACCATGAGTACCTCTGGTCTGT
The DNA here is from genome assembly GCF_040894005.1 of Engystomops pustulosus. Lineage (NCBI taxonomy): Eukaryota > Metazoa > Chordata > Amphibia > Anura > Leptodactylidae > Engystomops > Engystomops pustulosus. Next base: position 15,459,760 of record NC_092413.1, on the reverse strand, counting down.
CCTTCTGAGGTATGGCCTGCCGGGGGAGTTTGTCAATTGGCTGAAAGTTTTGTATGCAGGGGCAGAGAGTTTCCCGCTTGTGAACGGTTGGATTGGCCACTCTTTTGAGGTCGGGTCTGGTGTTCGCCAGGGTTGTCCTCTGTGCCCACTACTGTACGTGTTCGCGATTGACCCATTCCTTAGGAAGGTTGATCGTCGCTCGTTGGTGGGAGTCGGGATGGACCGGGCGGCACCGGGAGCCACTCTAAGGGTGGTAGTGTATGCCGATGATGTCACCAGTTTTGTGTCCTCGCAAAGAGAGGCACAATGGGTGATGTCAGAGGTTGACCGCTACTCAGAGGCTTCTGGCTCCAAGATCAACCGGGATAAGTGTGAGAGTCTCTGGCTGGGAGAGGGAGGTCCAGGCTTTGATCTCCCGGACACTCTTCCAGGGCCCCAACACTCTGCCAAAGTTCACGGCATCGAATTTGGCCAGGGGGATTACCCCATGCAAAACTGGGATGGCAGGCTTAAGATCGCCGCTCAGAGGGTGGACCAGTGGAAGGGTTGGTCTTTGACCCTCAGAGAAAGGGTGAACCTGATTAAAACTTATCTGCTCCCGTTGCTGATTTACCTGGGCAGTGTGTGCATGTTGCCAGAACCCCTCTGGACTCGGGTGTACAGTCTGTTCTTCCAGCTGTTATGGGGGAATAGGCTGAACCTAATCAGGAGGGAGGTTACTTACCGCACGAGGAGACAAGGAGGGTTGTGTATGGTCAACCCTGTGGTGTTCCTAGTGAATACCTTTCTTAAGATCAATGTAGCAAACCTCTGGAAAGAGAGGGCTCCTCCGTGGGTATACTCCTATAGGGGATGGTTTAGGCCTTTCTTCCAGGAATGGGAGACAGGAGGACAAGTGAAGGATCTCCGCACACCGCATGGGCATCTTCCGGCTTACGCTACCCCGGTTCTGAAGGCGATTCGCCGTTGGGGTCTGGGAATGTGGGAGATCAGGACCATGTCGAGGAAACTCCTTGACAAGAGGGTTCTGCTGACCCATTTCCAGAAGCCTCTGGCCCTCGGGGATTGCCCAAGTCGGGATCTGGGGGTGGGTTTAAGTCTTTTGAACTCTATCAGGATCCCCTTGAAGTTTTGGGACGTGACTTGGCGCTGCTTCCATGGAAAGCTGTGTGTGAGGGACAATCTGAAGTGTAGGAGCTCTGAGGAAAGGGGTTGTCCCCGGGAGGAGTGCGGTGGTCTGCTGGAGAGCATGGACCACTTCCTGCTTCAGTGCCCCTATAACACAGAGGTGTACAATCGGGTGGGCGCTCCCATCCATTGGCCCGGGTTGGCCGGTCTCTCCTATGCGGAGTGGGCCTATGGAGCATTCAGAGGCCTGGGTGGCCGGGACCGCTGCACGTTATTCCTAGTTAGCCTAGTGGTCAGGTACCACACGTGGAACGCACGGTGCTTAGTATCGACGCAGCGTAAAATCCTCCCGGTGGATGAGGTGGTTAGGAACATTCTGGGTGACCTGGTGAAGGTGCGCTCTCTGGAGTATGAGAGGCTGGGCATGGGGAGGGCCTCTCTCCTTTGGAGGGGGTTCTCCTTTAGTGTCCCTTAGTCTGTCGTCTCCTCTCCTGGTGTTGGGCTGATGCTGCACTGTAGATTTTTGTTTTGTGTTCTGGGCATGTAGTGATGTTGGGCTTGCAGGCGCCGAACCTGGGCTTTATGTGGTATTGATTGATGTTGTTCAGATTTTATTTGTATTCTGTTTTCTTTGTTATGTTGTAAATACTGTATATATTATATATATTGTATATAGTGGGGTTTGGGACATAGCGTTAGGTTGGGAGGGGGTGATGGTGGTGGGACTTATGAACTGACCTTGGGCACTGGTCTGGACTACTTAATGCAAACTTTGGACGTTAGACCAGTGTCTGGGGGGTAGGGGAGGGTGCGGGCGAGGGATCTAGTTTAGTGTAGTGTTATGTGTAATATGTATTATGTGTTTTCTATTATATATTTAAAAAAAATAAATAAAAAAATTTAAAAAAACAGGTGTGGGATGTGATCTGTGTGGGGTGGTTTGTTATTAGAGGGTGTGGGGTAGGTTTATGTATATTTATAGTCATTTATGTTTATTTGTGGGTGTGGCTTGTCTTTGTTTATTGGTTTGGTTTAGGTTGTGATAATCAGTGGGTGGGGGTTGTGGTAATTGGTGTTTATTCATTTCGGTGTATTGTAAGTTATTGTTTTTGCTAGGTGTGAATGTGGCTGGACCAGCAGGTAAGTTATTGTATATATTGTATATTATGTTTGGTTTGTGTTATGTATTGTTATGCTTTTTTACTTTTATATAAAGTAAAAGATTTACAGGATGTAACTCAGGATCCGTACAGGATAAGATAGTAATAACTCTTCAGGCTTATTAGAGATGTGAATAATAGGATTGTGTTCATAATTACTATTCAGTAATCTTGCCGTGTGGTTTTAGTGGGGGAACCTTCTGGATTTGGTGTAACCGGACAATAAAGGAAACCAGTAAAATCCTTGTAGCAGATTCCTTAGACTTCTATACAAATCTGAGACATTCCGATTGGAATTTGTCACTGAAACTACAAATAGATTGTAATAGTTGCGAGACGTATCGGACAAGCCTTGTGTTCCTTTGTGTCTCCTCTTCCTGTACTATGTTATTCTGTACGGTTAGTACAGGGCGGTATAGCTGGTGCACTATATGGCGGGTTTTACCCTCCTTAGGAAATTAATTGAAACATACAGGAATTGGAGCGTTTAGGGAAGCAGGCGATGCTAATGTAGAACAAAAGACGCTGCGCCGCCATAAGCCCCCGCTAACAAGGTGCTCAGCACCAAGGCCCAGGGGGATGTAGGTCTTCTCGCTGTGAAGATTAGACAAGAGTCTTCATGCAGGACTCAGCGGGGATGTAAGGGGGACATGAAGTGAGACGGGCCTGTGGTAATGTCAGGGAGGCGCGAGGCCCCGGCCACCTCTCCCACAGCTTAACATCTCTTCATGTCAGAACAAATTGGGCAATCCTCAAATCTCTCTCCCTCCGCCTCGACGTCAGTCTGGAAAGAGAACCAGAGAGAGCGATAGAGAGAGCGAGAGATAGATAGAGAGCGTGCGGATAGGACGGCGCACATGAAAGCACAGAGAGACGAGGCTGAGAATACTGATACTGCTGGCGCTCACACAGGCGCAGGCAGCGGGACGCCGCGGACCTTGTTACCTCCTTTTTGATTGCGCCGGGTAATTTTGTCTTTTTAGAAGAGCCCTCAGGCATGAGCAAAACCATAATGAACACACAGCATTTAATTACCAAGCCATTAAAACTTAATATATTTCTCAGACCCTCTTTAAAAACTTCCCCAGCTGTGAGAGAGGTACAATCACATCTCACCGCGCCGCAAAGAGGGGAAAAAACGGAATCATTAGTGTGATAGGGAATTCTACTGATTGTTATTCTGTGTGTGAGGATGGGAGAAGAGGAGGGACGATAAGATAGATAGATAGATAGATAGATAGATAGATAGATAGATAGATAGATAGATATGAGATAGATAGATAGATAGATAGATATGAGATAGATATATATGAGATAGATAGATAGATATGAGATAGATAGATAGATAGATAGATATGGGATAGATAGATAGATAGATAGATAGATAGATAGATAGATAGATAGATAGATAGATAGATAGATAGATAGATAGATATGGGATAGATAGATAGATATGAGATAGATAGATATGAGATAGATAGATAGATATGAGATAGATAGATAGATATGAGATAGATAGATAGATAGATAGATAGATAGATAGATAGATAGATAGATATGAGATAGATAGATAGATAGATAGATAGATAGATAGATAGATAGATATGGGATAGATAGATAGATATGAGATAGATAGATATGAGATAGATAGATAGATATGAGATAGATAGATAGATATGAGATAGATAGATAGATAGATAGATAGATAGATATGAGATAGATATGAGATAGATAGATAGATAGATAGATAGATAGGAGATAGATAGATAGATATTAGATAGATAGATAGATAGATAGATATGAGATAGATAGATAGATATGAGATAGATAGATAGATATGAGATAGATAGATAGATAGATAGATAGATAGATAGATAGATAGATAGATAGATAGATATGAGATAGATATGAGATAGATATGAGATAGATAGATAGATAGATAGATAGATAGATAGATAGATAGGAGATAGACAGATAGATAGATAGATAGATAGATAGATAGATAGATAGATATGAGATAGATATATATATAGATAGATAGATAGATATGAGATAGATAGATAGATAGATAGATATGAGAAAGATATTTAGATAGATAGATAGATAGATAGATAGATAGATATGAGAAAGATATTTAGATAGATATGAGATAGATAGATAGATATGAGATAGATAGATATGAGATAGATAGATATGAGATAGATAGATATGAGATAGATAGAAGATAGATAGATAGATAGATAGATATGAGATAGATAGATATGAGATAGATAGATATGAGATAGATAGAAGATAGATAGATAGATAGATAGATATGAGATAGATAGATAGATAGATAGATAGATAGATAGATAGATAGATAGATAGATAGATAGATATGAGATAGATAGATAGATAGATAGATAGATATGAGATAGATAGATAGATAGATAGATAGATATGAGATAGATATGAGATAGATAGATAGATAGATAGATAGATAGATAGATAGATAGATATGAGATAGATAGATAGATAGATAGATAGGAGATAGATAGATAGATAGATAGATAGATAGATATGAGATAGATAGATATGAGATAGACAGATAGATAGATATGAGATAGATAGATAGATAGATAGATAGATATGAGATAGATAGATAGATAGATAGATAGATAGATAGATAGATAGATAGATAGATAGATAGATATGAGATAGATAGATAGATATGAGATAGATAGAAGATAGATAGATAGATAGATAGATAGATAGATAGATAGATATGAGATAGATAGATAGATAGATAGATATGAGATAGATAGATAGATAGATAGATAGATATGAGATAGATAGATAGGAGATAGATAGATAGATAGATAGATAGATAGATAGATATGAGATAGATAGATAGGAGATAGATAGATGGATAGGTATGAGATAGATATGAGATAGATAGCGGCTGGTCGTGCCCCCTTGACACCCCTCCATGCCCATTTGGCTTGTACATCCCCTACAGAAGTGAGGTGCAAATGTAACTGATGTGTGATGCAATAAAGAGACGATGGTCTATACATTCATCTCTACAGGAGAACTGAAAATAGGGGACCCCCTTTTTTGGAGATGGGTCTCTGCATCTATCAATGTATCCATACGGTGTCTGGTATTATAAGAATCAGGAGGTGGATACAAGTATATAATGAAAAGGAAACTTTTCCAGACATTCCTGTGTATAATATAAGCTCCGGAATCTTCCGATAGTAATTAACAGGCAGAGGATGAATGTAACAATACGCCAGACATGAATGGATTATTTAGCTGAGGAATTACCAGGATTTGCACCTTGTTTAATCAGGAAATAGAAAGCGGCACAATCACCACGAAGCGGCGCCTCACCGGGGGCATTGTGTCACACAAAACCCGTAATAATAAAATAAGCAAAATGACTACATTGTTATTAGAGGAGAAGAATGGAAATGTCTTTCACTTAAATAAAAACCTAATAGATAACACGGTGACCTTTTTCCTGTAAAGGGGGATTGGATGTGGGGGTGGGGGGGGGGTCGCCGCTGCGCTCCGTAATCCTATCTAGCAGGGCTTGTATCTGGACAAAGAAGGAGTACAATAGTAATGTGCCGGCTATAATCTATGCGCCGTTATGACGGTGATCAATCAAAAAAAATTCTTTCAGGAAGTGTTAATCCGGGTTTTAGGCAGCAAAATGTTCATTGTCCACAGACCTGACATTTCACTTTCTCCGCGATATTAATGATAAATGGAGACTTCCTTCAGACTAACTGGGATACAGTAATACCGGGGCCCGGCAGCCGCCATGTGCCGCGTGAATGCTAAATACCAGCCGTACTAGGACTATGGTGCGCAAAAGTAAAGAGTCACATTTTACGGATTTTGGGATTTTTTAAGCTAATTTTTCATTATTATTTATGATGGTAAACAAATAAGTTGAAGGTTATGTGTAGGGATGAAGTATAGCGAGTCAGAGGAGAAAGTATAACCTGCACTGAGTGACCTGAGGTTATAGGTGAACACAAGGTCCTACTAATCCTCTGGTGGACAATTCCATTTTAAGGTGATTTTCAGCTGATCGCCTACCGATAGGGTCTATGGGGCAGATTTACTTACCAGGTCCATTCGCGATCCAGCGGCGCGTTCTCTGCGGAGGATTCGGGTCCGGCCGGGATTCACTAAGGTAGCTCCCCTGATGTCCACTAGGTGGCGCTGCTGCGCTGAATTCCGTCGGAGTGCACTGAATTTCACCAAGCCAGGTCGGGTGCAGGTAAGTGTGTGTAAAGCGACACATTTTTAAAAAAAATACGGTGGTTTCTCCAAATCCGACGGGTTTTCCAACGGCCACGTCCCGATTTCCGTCACATGCATGCCGGCGCCGATGTGCCACAATTTGATCACGTGCGCCAAAATCCCGGGGCAATTCAGGGAAATTGGCACAAAACGAAAAAAAATTTGCGTAATCCGCCGTAAAAAAGCGATTCGGGCCCTTAGTAAATGACCCCCATTGGCTCTAGCCCAAGGAAAATGCATTTGGAGCTGAGTTTGAGGCAATCGCTTTTGTCTAGGTGCCGTTTCTTATGGACCAAGTTCAGGGTTTCATGTAAATATGTGGTCATACTAGACCATTAGAAGACCAAAGGACCTTCTAAAGGACCAGACTTTCCAAAAGTAATGGCTCTAGCCTACGAGAAATGCGTTTGGAGATCACTTTGAGGCAATCGCTTTCAGAGTACCAATGGAGCAGAATTTCCGGGGAAAAAAAACAAAGGAAAAAACTAGCTGAGGGTAAGAGTTAATTTTCTGAAAGGCAGTGACCATTGGCTGGGTCAGATGTGGTTATTCAGAAGATGCCAATTGTAGGAGAGGAAAATCTTGATTTTGCATGGTGGCTCAGTGGTTAGCATTACAGCCTTGCAGCGCTGGGGACTTAGGTTCATGCCCCAGGGTCAACATCTGCAAAGAGTTTGTATGTTCTCTCCGTGTTTGCGTGGGTTTCCTCCGGGTCCTCCAGTACAGTACAGTACAGGAGGGAACTGATCAGTGGTATTAGTCGCTCTTCTAGTCCTGAAGTGATAATCACAGCAGATCTTTCCTTAGTTAACACATGTAGATATGCAAATTGCTAAATTACTGTACAATTACAGAACTCGGGACACAAATGGACTGTCCTTAGAAAATTTACTTTGGCTCTTAAATGGTCATCAATTTCCCAGGACGAAAAGACATTACTGATCGCGCTTCCTCTGAATCACAGATTCCGAAACAATCAGCTAGGAATTGGTAGAAAAATAGGTCAGGACACATCAATCACAGTTTCCAAAATATATACTATACTATAGGAAATCTACCACCAAAATCCATCCTGATAAAGCAGGGACACTTACTCATAGATCCAGGCACCAGGACTGTGGTATCTCCTTATATGTGTTATCCATGGCCTCCGTCCTTCTATAATCAGCTTTTTACAATGATTCTAATGAGCCAGAATGGCTCTTGGGGTGTTACCAGAGCCCCTCCATGCTGTCTTCTCTTTGCCTGCTCCCTCAGCACTTCTCTCCTCCTCCCTCTGCTTGCTTTAATCTCACACACTGGGAGAGGGAAGTGCTCCTGCACAGTGTAGCAGCCTGTAAAGCTGCAGCATGGAGGGGCTCTGGTAACAACTCCCTTCTCCTCATTAGCATAATTTTAAAAGTAGGTTTTAGAAGGAAGGAGGTCATGGATAATAACTATAAGAAGATTACCACAGTCACAGTGCTTGGATCTATGAGTAAGTGTCCCCGTGGTAAAATCTCTAGGGGGCCATGTTTAGGGTGAGAAGCAAAAAGGAGGACTACTTACCCCACACCAGCTCCTGGTTTCCACTTTGCTCTGTTTTTGGGCCTTTACCTGGTCGGACGTTCCGCTGACTGTGGGACCTATATCACGTCACCCCATGAGTTGTCTTTGTGGTTGGACAAGGGGACATCAAACATTTGATATTAGACCAGGGGCGTAACTACAGCGGTAACAACCATAGCAGCTGCTATGGGGCCCGCAGTGACAGGGGGCCCCAGCATCGGATCTGAAACACTATAGAATGGTGGATGTGCATATTTGCTGAGGCGGTAGGGGGCCCCATTCAGAAGTCTGCTATGGGGTTCTACTAGTTACGCCCCTGGGTCTTGCCAAACCTTTAAAAATAGGTTTGGTTCAGGTACCCACCCCCAAACACCAACATGGGGGTAAACCCGAACGCCAAAGACGATATTGCAGTTCGAGTTCACTTGTAATACCCTCCATGGCCAGCGACTAGAGGGGCTCTGTATCACGGAGAAACATGTCATGTCCTTTGAGTTGCTCTTCAAGGTGACCGGGGTCGTATTCTGTCCTCAGACAAGGTAAGTGTCAGCGCCGCCCGGCTGATGGGCTCAGGTCTGACAGTGACGGTTAATGATATGGAGAGCATCATCCTGCGTTATGTCCTGCGGTCTCCGTACACGCCGCTCACGTTCGCTAATATCCAGAATTGTGGTCATTTAACTCACCTCATAAATGCAGACTTTATAACCGCTATTGATCCGTAGGTTCCAGGAAGAGATGCCGGGTGGAGGAAAGGATGGGAGAAGCTTCTGGAAAGATGTGCGAAACGCGGCGGTATTGATATGTCTGACATCAGGAGAGATAATAGTGACTCATGACCGAGACATTACTTCATAGGAAGCGAACACATCGAAAGTACTTGAGAGGCGCAAAAAAAAACGGACTTCAGAAAAATATAAACATTCTGTATAATAATCGGAATCAATTAAAGGTTCCGTGCACTCTGCAAACAGATCCTTGTTAGAGATGAGCGAACATGCTCGTCCGAGCTTGATGCTCGTTCGAGCATTAGGGTACTCGAAACTGCTCGTTGCTCGGACGAATACTTCGCCCGCTCGAGAAAATGGCAGCTCCCGCCGTTTTGCTTTTTGGCGGCCAGAAACAGAGCCAATCACAAGCCAGGAGACTCTGCACTCCACCCAGCATGACGTGGTACCCTTACACGTCGATAGCAGTGGTTGGCTGGCCAGATCAGGTGACCCTGGGATAGACTAGCCGCTGCCCGCGCTGCTCGGATCATTCTGTGTCTGGATGCCGCTAGGGAGAGAGCTGCTGCTGGTCAGGGAAAGCGTTAGGGTGTTCTATTAGCTTACTGTTAGGCAGGAGTGATTCTCAAAGAACCCAACAGCCCTTCTTAGGGCTACAATAACGTTCTACTTTTTTTTTTTTTTATTTGCATCTAGTACCATTTTGTGAGGAATTAGCAGGGGGACTTGCTACCGTTGTGTTTAGCTCTTAGTGGCACACATATCCACCTCAAACACCAAAGTGGGAAAATTTAGTAGGGGTTGGATTTCAATTAGGCACAGTCTGCCATTTGTCCTTTTTTATTTTACGTTTATTTTGTTTAATAACTCAGTGTCATCTCATCTGGCATAGTAGTGTGCTTTCATACTTGGCTAGAAAATAGCCATAGCAATAGGATAGCATTGTTTGGTTTTAAAAACTCAAAAACACAAAAAAAAGTTAAAAAAAAATTAAAGCTATAACTCTCATTTTAAAAATGTTTAACCCGAGGGCTAGGGGTAGAGGACGAGGGCGGGGACGTGGGCGTCCAACTACTGCAGGGGTCAGAGGCCGTGGTCCTGGGCGGGGTGAGACACCACCTGCTTATGAGGGAGCAGGGGAACGCCGCAGAGCTACACTCCCTAGGTTCATGTCTGAAGTTACTGGGACTCGTGGTAGAGCACTGTTGAGGCCAGAACAGTGCGAACAGGTGATGTCGTGGATTGCTGACAATGCTTCGAGCAATTTGTCCACCAGTCAGTCTTCCACGCAGTCCACCCATGTCACCGAAATCGCCACTCCTCCAGCTCCTGCACCTCAGCCTCCTCCCCCCCAGTCTGCCCCCTCCCAGGAAAATTTGGCATTTGAACCGGCATACTCTGAGGAACTGTTTTCTGGACCCTTCCCACAGTCACAAACCACTTGTCCGGTTGCTGCTGAGCAATTTTCCGATGCCCAGGTTTTCCACCAGTCACAGTCTGTGGGTGATGATGACCTTCTTGACGTAGTGGAAGTGTGTAAAGAGGTGTCCGACGATGAGGAGACACGGTTGACAGACAGTGGGGAAGTTGTTGTCAGGGCAGGAAGTCCGAGGGGGGAGCAGACTGAGGGATCGGAGGATGATGAGGTGACAGACCCAAGCTGGGTTGAGAGGCCGGGTGAACACAGTGCTTCTGAGACGGAGGAGAGTCCTCGACCAGAACAGGTTGGAAGAGGCAGTGGTGGGGCCAGACGGAGAGGCAGGGCCAGAGCTGGTGCATCAGCGCCAAATGTGTCAACTAGTGAAGCTCCCGTGGCGAGGGCTCTTGCGGCGAGGGCTAGATCTTCAGAAGTCTGGAGGTTCTTTAAGGAAACACCGGATGACCGACGGACTGTGGTGTGCAACATTTGCCAAACCAGGCTCAGCAGGGGTTCCACCACTACTAGCTTAACTACCACCAGTATGCGCAGGCATATGAATGCTAAACACCCCACTCAGTGGCAACAAGCCCGTTCACCTCCGGCCGTGCACACCACTGCTCCTTCCCCTGTGTCAGCTGATAGTCAGCCCCCTGCCCAGGACCCTGCCACAAAAACCCCATCGTCGCCTCCACGATCCTCCACAGCATCCACCAGCGTTCAGCTCTCCATACCCCAGACGCTGGAGCGGAAACGCAAATATAGTGCAACCCACCCGCACGCCCAAGCCCTTAATGTGCACATCTCCAGATTGCTTAGCCTGGAGATGCTGCCCTATAGGCTAGTAGAGACCGAGGCCTTTCGCAACCTCATGGCGGCGGCCGCCCCTCGGTATTCGGTCCCCAGCCGCCACTACTTTTCCCGATGTGCCGTCCCAGCCCTGCACCAGCACGTGTCAGACAACATCACCCGTGCCCTGACCAACGCCGTTTCTGACAAGGTCCACCTGACCACGGACACGTGGACGAGTGCTGCCGGGCAGGGCCACTATATATCGCTGACGGCACATTGGGTTAACTTGGTGGAGGCTGGGACCGAGTCTGACCCTGGGGCTGGTCATATACTGCCGACGCCGAGGATTGCGGGGCCTACCTCGGTCCAGGTGTTTCAGGCCTACTATGCCTCCTCCTCCTCCCACCCCTCCTCCACCTCCTCCTCCGAACTACCATCCGTGGGCACGGCGCCATCAGTCGGTAGCTCTAGGCACAGCAGCAGTGCCGTTGCTAAGCGACAGCAGGCGGTGCTCAAACTGCTGAGCCTAGGCGATAAAAGGCACACCGCCCAAGAGCTATTACAGGGCATCACGGCGCAGACTGATCTGTGGCTGGCACCGCTGAACCTGAAGCCAGGCATGGTTGTGTGTGACAACGGCCGTAACCTGGTGGCGGCTCTGCAACTCGGCAGACTGACACATGTGCCATGCCTGGCCCATGTGTTAAATCTGATAGTTCAGCGTTTCCTCAAGACATACCCCAATCTGTCAGATTTGCTCACGAAGGTGCGCCGCATCTGTGCGCATTTCAGGAAGTCCAGCACAGATGCTGCCACTCTCAGTGCAGCGCAGTGCCGCCTCCAACTGCCCGCTCACCGACTGTTGTGCGACGTGCCCACGAGGTGGAATTCAACACTGACCATGTTATCCAGAGTTTACCAGCAGCGCCGAGCCATTGTAGACTGCCAGATGTCAACTTCCACCAGAACTGGTAGTCAGGTCAGTCAGCTTCCTCAAGTCTACAATGAGGAGTGGACGTGGATGTCTGATATCTGTCAGGTGCTGAGTAACTTTGAGGAGTCAACACAGATGGTCAGTGGCGATGCCGCCATCATCAGCCTCACCATCCCGCTGCTTGGCCTGTTGAAAAACTCTCTGATCAGCATGAAGTCGGAAGCTTTGCGCTCGTCACAAGAGACGGGGGAAGAAGATTCCCTTGTTGATAGCCAAAGCACCCTTAGGTCTGTTTCTCAGCGCATATCGGAGGAGGTGGAGGTGGAGGAGGATGAGGAGGAAGAGGAGGAGAATGTTGGCGAGACACAAGAGGGGACCATTGTTGAGTCCTTCACTGTTGAGCGTGTATGGGCAGAAGAAGAGGAGTTGGAGGAGTTGGAGGAGGAGGAAATGGACAGTCAGGCCAGTGAGGGGAGTGAATTCTTACGCGTTGGTACTCTGGCGCATATGGCAGATTTCATGCTAGGCTGCCTATCCCGTGACCCTCGCGTTCAAAGAATTTATTCCAGCACCGATTACTGGGTGTTCACTCTCCTGGACCCACGGTACAAGCAAAATCTTTCCACTCTCATCCCTGCAGAGGAAAGGAGTGTGAGAATGCATGAATACCAGCAGGCCCTGGTGCACAAGCTGAAACAGTATTTCCCTTCTGACAGCGCTAGCGGCAGAGTGCGTAGTTCTGCGGGACAAGTAGCGAGGGAGAGTAGGCGAGCAGGCAGCTTGTCCAGCACTGGCAAGGGTACGCTTTACAAGGCTTTTGCCAGCTTTATGTCACCCCAGCAAGACACTGTCACCTGTCCCCAGTCTCGGCAGAGTAGGGCTGATCTTTACAGAAAGATGGTGAGGGAGTACGTAGCTGACCATACCATCGTCCTAAATGATCACACAGCTCCCTACAACTACTGGGTTTCAAAGCTGGACATGTGGCACGAACTGGCGCTGTACGCCTTGGAGGTTCTTGCCTGCCCTGCCGCTAGCGTCTTGTCCGAGCGGGTTTTCAGTGCAGCTGGTGGCATCATCACCGATAAGCGTACACGCCTGTCGACTGACAGCGCTGACAGGCTGACGCTTATTAAGATGAATAAAGCCTGGATTTCTCATAATTTCCAATCTCCACCAGGTGAAGGAAGCTCAACCTGAATAATTTATCCACTCCTCCTCCTCCTCATTTTCCTCCTTCTCCTCCTCTTTGTACAGTAAAGCAGAGGAAACTGGCTATTTTTTGACAGGGCCCACTGGCTCTAGCTATAGTACTTCATGCATTTAATTTTTCTGGAGGGCCACCGACCCGGTCCTCTGTTTTAAACAATTTTTTGGACTGCCACATACAGGCACTCAATCTATTCAATTTTTCTGGAGGGCCACCTACCTGCTCCTCTGGTTTGAAAATTTTTTTGGACTGCCACATACAGGCACTCAATCTATTCCATTTTACTGGAGGGCCACCTACCTGCTCCTCTGGTTTGAAAAATTTTTGGGACTGCCACATACAGGCACTATCCAAATTAAATTGTCTCCATAGCAGCCTCCACACGTTGTCTCCATTGCTACCTCCAAAAGTCGTCCATATAGCTGCCTCCATACATCGTCCCTTTATCAAACGAGGTGTGTCAGGCAGAAATTTGGGTTGTTTTCATGGATTCCACATCAAAGTTGTTAACTTTGTCGCCATCCTGCTGTGTTATCCACAAAATATACTGGCAAACTTTTATCATTTACCAATATTATTTCAGCGCTTCTTGCGCATCTGTTTACATTCCCCTCACCCGCCATATCCTAAACTTATAAGAACGCTACTACACTTGATCTTATACAAAAGGTTCTTAGAAGTGCTGTTTGGGGAGTAGCCTAGAGACAGGGGCTTGGATTGGCGAAAGCTCGCCTGGCAGCGGAGCGCCAGCTCCATGCCAAGATCCAACTAACATAGTTTTAACTGCAGCACCTTTAATCTACTACTAGTTCACTGCCTCCATACATGGTCCCCTTATCAAACGAGCTGTGTCAGGCAGAATTTTGGGTTGTTTTCATGGCTTCCATGTTAACTTTGTCGCCACCCTGCTGTGTAATCCACAAAATATACTGGCAAACTTTTATCATGTACCGATATTATTTGAGCGCTTCTTGCTCACCTCCTTTGGTTCCTCTCTGCCACCCATTGGTTTGAAGCCTGAGTCCATTTAGGGTATGTCGCCATGCCACTCTCTAGCCTGCTGCCGCTGCCTCTGCATGCCGTCCCCTATAGTGTTAGGGTCAATTATTGGATGTTTTAGATGCTATCTAGCCTCATTCTGTCACTCTGTCATGGCCATGCTGTTGCCCATAATTTTGGCATAATGGTGCGTTTAAGCAGCCTCAGAGGCATCCATGCATGCTGCCCCTGCTGTTTCCTGTCCATTTCCATGGTGTTTCCATCCTTTTCTGAGGTTCCCAGGTGTTTGGCCAAGCTTCCCTGTGCAGAGCCTTGGTCCCCTTGAAAAATGCTCGAGTCTCCCATTGACTTCAATGGGGTTCGTTATTCGAGACGAGCACTCGAGCATCGGGAAAAGTTTGTCTCGAATAACGAGTACCCGAGCATTTTAGTGCTCGCTCATCTCTAATCCTTGTTACTCTAATGCTTCTAAATAAAAGAGTCACTTTTAAAGGGAACCTGTCATCAGATTTTACCCCATTAAACTCCCAGCCCCTCAAGTCGGGGATGTAATGACCTTTCTAGAATTCCCTATTTTATGTGAAATGTCACCCACTTACCTACCTAAAATCTCTTTAAAAGTCATGTGACAATGAGCAGAGAAGAGTCATATTTACCTTATATGAGTCAAGGCTGCAGTGGAAAGGTAATTTCAGACACCCATATGGTTGGTTCTATAGCACCCATGCTGCTGGTCACCCATTTACCTCTAAAAATGTCACCCTGTTAAAAAATTCTCTTTAAAAGTCATGTGACAATGAGCAGAGAAGAGTCATATTTACCTTATATGAGTCAAATGTAGAGGCTGCAAGGAATGGGTCATTTCAGACACCCAAATCTTTGGTTCTATAGCACCCATGCTGCTGGTCACCCATTTACCTCTAAAAAATGTCACCCTATAAAAAGAAAATCTCCTTCAAAGTCATGTGACAATGAGCAGTGAAGAGTCATATTTACCTCAGATGAGTCAAGTTTAGAGGCTGCAGGAAAAGGGTCATTTCAGAAACCCATATCTCTGGTTCTATAGCACCTTTGTTTGCTGCTGGTGTTATATAAAAGATACAAATCTAATCTTTCAGATCCCACCAGGAATTTTTTATAAGCTAGAAAACTGGATATAAAGAAAGTTTAAAAAAAGGACAGAAATCTGATATTTATCTGCAGCTCAAATTCCCAACTATATCTTTAGCTGTGTGCATCTCCGGTTCTGTAACTACCAGAACCACAAGCTTGAAGTAATCTGAATTATGAGATTCTTATCTTTAAAGTAAAACCAGTAGCATATTATTAGGTGCTATAGAACGGAATATAAGACATATGAAGAAACGCGCCCCGCAGAAACT
The DNA here is from genome assembly GCF_040894005.1 of Engystomops pustulosus. Classification (NCBI taxonomy): domain Eukaryota; kingdom Metazoa; phylum Chordata; class Amphibia; order Anura; family Leptodactylidae; genus Engystomops; species Engystomops pustulosus. The sequence continues at coordinate 15,444,163 of NC_092413.1, read as the reverse complement.
TCTAAAATTTGAGTCGTGTCAAGTAAAATATGACTCTTCTCTGCTCATTTTCACATAAAGTTGGAGGTGATTTTCTATGGATAAATGGGTGAGATTTCACATAAAAGAGGGAATTCTAGACAACCTAAGGGGGCTCAGAATTTAATGGGGTAAAAGCTGATGACAGGTTCCCTTTAACACCGTGAAGATTGTAGATCTGTGCATGTAGATGAGTGATAACGATGGAGATGTGGATGATGATGGGGACATTAGAAAAGACTCTAAATGATGGTTGTGAGTAGAGGAAGCAGATATTCGGGATTGGTGACACATCTGTAGATTTCCCTGGATTTCAGGCCCAACAGATATTGGGGCCCCTCATCCTTATTGCACATTATCCCCATCCTCATCATTCCGGTTATTATTCCTCCTGCCGCCGGAGCCTCGCGTTGCTAAATTGACCGCATCTCATCAACACTTTACATCAAAAGCTCAATCCACCGTTATGTCACATACAGTAAATACAGGCGGTCCCCTACTTAAGAACACTCGACTTACATACGACCCCTAGTTACAAACGGACCTCTGGATATTGGTAATTTATTGTAATTATTGTTAGTCCTAGGCTACAATGATCAGCTGTAACAGTTATCACAGGCGTCTGTAATGAAGCTTTAGTGTTAATATTGATTCTTATGACAAATCCAACATTTTTAAAATCCAATTGTCAGAGACAAAAAAAAGTTCTGTCTGGGATTACAATGATAAAATATACAGTTCCGACTTACATACAAATTCAACTTAAGAACAAACCTACAGACCCTATCTTGTATGTAACCCGGGGACTGCCTGTACAGTCCTAATCAGAAGCTCAGGGAGGCGTCAGAGAACCTCAACACCGGCCCGACAACAACATGGGGGACACAGGAGACCAGAACAGAACCAGCAAGAATGTTAAGGGACTCTGACATTGTGTGTATTATCCCTGTACTGTGACATCACTGTGTGTATTATCCCTGTACTGTGACATCACTGTGTGTATTATCTCTGTACTGTGACATCACTGTGTGTATTATCCCTGTACTGTGACATCACTGTGTGTATTATCTCTGTACTGTGACATCACTGTGTATATTATCCTGTGCTGTGACATCACTGTGTGTATTATCTCTGTACTGTGACATCGCTGTGTGTATTATCCCTGTACTGTGACATCACTGTGTGTATTATCTCTGTACTGTGACATCGCTGTGTGTATTATCCCTGTACTGTGACATCACTGTGTGTATTATCTCTGTACTGTGACATCACTGTGTGTATTATCCCCGTACTGTGACATCGCTGTGTGTATTATCCCTGTACTGTGACATCACTGTGTGTATTATCCCTGTACTGTGACATCACTGTGTGTATTATCCCCGTACTGTGACATCACTGTGTGTATTATTCCTGTACTGTGACATCACTGTCTGTATTATCCCTGTACTGTGACATCACTATGTGTATTATCTCTGTACTGTGACATCACTGTGTGTATTATCCCTGTACTGTGACATCACTGTGTGTATTATCCCTGTACTGTGATATCACTGTGTGTATTATCCCTGTACTGTGACATCACTGTGTGTATTATCTCTGTACTGTGACATCACTGTGTGTATTATCCCTGTACTGTGACATCGCTGTGTGTATTATCCCTGTACTGTGACATCACTGTGTGTATTATCCCTGTACTGTGACATCACTGTGTGTATTATCTCTGTACTGTGACATCACTGTGTATATTATCCCTGTGCTGTGACATCACTGTGTGTATTATCCCTGTACTGTGACATCACTGTGTGTATTATCTCTGTACTGTGACATCACTGTGTGTATTATCCCTGTACTGTGACATCACTGTGTGTATTATCTCTGTACTGTGACATCACTGTGTATATTATCCTGTGCTGTGACATCACTGTGTGTATTATCTCTGTACTGTGACATCACTGTGTGTATTATCCCTGTACTGTGACATCACTGTGTGTATTATCTCTGTACTGTGACATCACTGTGTATATTATCCCTGTGCTGTGACATCACTGTGTGTATTATCTCTGTACTGTGACATCGCTGTGTGTATTATCCCTGTACTGTGACATCACTGTGTGTATTATCTCTGTACTGTGACATCGCTGTGTGTATTATCCCTGTACTGTGACATCACTGTGTGTATTATCTCTGTACTGTGACATCACTGTGTATATTATCCCTGTGCTGTGACATCACTGTGTGTATTATCTCTGTACTGTGACATCGCTGTGTGTATTATCCCTGTACTGTGACATCACTGTGTGTATTATCTCTGTACTGTGACATCACTGTGTGTATTATCCCTGTACTGTGACATCGCTGTGTGTATTATCTCTGTACTGTGACATCACTGTGTGTATTATCCTGTGCTGTGACATCACTGTGTGTATTATCCCTGTACTGTGACATCACTGTGTGTATTATCCCTGTACTGTGACATCGCTGTGTGTATTATCCCTGTACTGTGACATCGCTGTGTGTATTATCTCTGTACTGTGACATCACTGTGTGTATTATCCTGTACTGTGACATCACTCTGTGTATTATCCCTGTACTGTGACATCGCTGTGTGTATTATCCCTGTACTGTGACATCGCTGTGTGTATTATCCCTGTACTGTGACATCACTGTGTGTATTATCTCTGTACTGTGACATCACTGTGTGTATTATCCATGTACTGTGACATCACTGTGTGTATTATCCCTGTACTGTGACATCACTGTGTGTATTATCCCTGTACTGTGACATCACTGTGTGTATTATCTCTGTACTGTGACATCACTGTGTGTATTATTCCTGTACTGTGACATCACTGTGTGTATTATCCCTGTACTGTGACATCACTGTGTGTATTATCCCTGTACTGTGACATCACTGTGTATATTATCCCTGTACTGTGACATCACTGTGTGTATTATCCCTGTACTGTGACATCACTGTGTGTATTATCTCTGTACTGTGACATCACTGTGTATATTATCCTGTGCTGTGACATCACTGTGTGTATTATCCCTGTACTGTGACATCACTGTGTGTATTATCTCTGTACTGTGACATCGCTGTGTGTATTATCCATGTACTGTGACATCGCTGTGTGTAATATCCCTGTACTGTGACATCACTGTGTGTATTATCCCTGTACTGTGACATAACTGTGTGTATTATCCCTGTACTGTGACATCACTGTGTGTATTATCCCTGTACTGTGACATCACTGCGTGTATTATCCCTGTACTGTGACATCACTGCGTGTATTATCCCTGTACTGTGACATCACTGTGTATATTATCCCTGTATTGTGACATCACTGTGTGTATTATTCCTGTACTGTGACATCACTGTGTGTATTATCCCTGTACTGTGACATCACTGTGTGTATTATCTCTGTACTGTGACATCACTGTGTGTAGTATCCTGTACTGTGACATCACTGTGTGTATTATCCCTGTACTGTGACATCACTGTGTGTATTATCCCTGTACTGTGACATCACTGTGTGTATTACCCCTGTACTGTGACATCGCTGTGTGTATTATCCCTGTACTGTGACATCACTGTGTGTATTATCCCTGTACTGTGACATCACTGTGTGTATTATCCCTGTACTGTGATATCACTGTGTGTATTATCCCTGTACTTTGACATCGCTGTGTGTATTATCCCTGTACTGTGACATCGCTGTGTGTATTATCCCTGTACTGTGACATCACTGTGTGTATTATCCCTGTACTGTGACATCACTGTGTGTATTATCCATGTACTGTGACATCACTGTGTGTATTATCCCTGTACTGTGACATCACTGTGTGTATTATCTCTGTTCTGTGACATCACTGTGTGTATTATCCCTGTACTGTGACATCACTGTGTGTATTATCCCTGTACTGTGACATCACTGTGTGTATTATCCCTGTACTGTGACATTGCTGTGTGTATTATCCCTGTACTGTGACATCACTGTGTGTATTATCCCTGTACTGTGACATCACTGTGTGCATTATCCCTGTACTATGACATCACTGTGTGTATTATCCCTGTACTGTGACATCACTGTGTGTATTATCCCTGTACTGTGACATCGCTGCGTGTATTATCTCTGTACTGTGACATCGCTGCGTGTATTATCCCTGTACTGTGACATCGCTGTGTGTATTATCCCTGTACTGTGACATCACTGAGTCTATTATCCCTGTACTGTGACATCACTGTGTGTATTATCCCTGTACTGTGACATCACTGTGTGTATTATCCCTGTACTGTGACATCACTGTGTGTATTATCCCTGTACTGTGACATCACTGTGTGTATTATCTCTGTACTGTGACATCACTGTGTGTATTATCCCTGTACTGTGATATCACTGTGTGTATTATCCCTGTACTGTAACATCACTGTGTGTATTATCCCTGTACTGTGACATCACTGTGTGTATTATCCCTGTACTGTGACATCACTGTGTGTATTATCTCTGTACTGTGACATCACTGTGTGTATTATCTCTGTACTGTGACATCACTGTGTGTATTATCCCTGTACTGTGACATCACTGTGTGTATTATCCCTGTACTGTGACATCACTGTGTGTATTATCCTGTACTGTGACATCACTGTGTGTATTATCCCTGTACTGTGACATCGCTGTGTGTATTATCCCTGTACTGTGACATCACTGTGTGTATTATCCCTGTACTGTGACATCACTGTGTGTATTATCTCTGTACTGTGACATCACTGTGTGTATTATCCCTGTACTGTGACATCACTGTGTGTATTATCCCTGTACTGTGACATCACTGTGTGTATTATCCCTGTACTGTGACATCGCTGTGTGTATTATCTCTGTACTGTGACATCACTGTGTGTATTATCTCTGTACTGTGACATCACTGTGTGTATTATCCCTGTACTGTGACATCACTGTGTGTATTATCTCTGTACTGTGACATCACTGTGTGTATTATCCCTGTACTGTGACATCACTGTGTGTATTATCTCTGTACTGTGACATCACTGTGTGTATTATCTCTGTACTGTGACATCACTGTGTATATTATCCCTGTACTGTGACATCACTGTGTGTATTATGATTGGAGCGGAAGCTGTTATCTCCTTGGAGTGATGTAATAGTAAGTAATAAAAGGGTGTAGATGCAGGGAGGTGTCTTGGGGCTCGCACATAGATAAGGTTGGCTATGAACCCCTCCCCTTGGGCTGTCACCCCATCGCTCTGTAGTCAGACCTCCACCTGCTGTGACACACAGAGTTTACGATAGATGGGTCAAAGGTGAAAGGTTCAACCAACTAGTTGCTGGAAGTATTATTAGTCGGCCATATGTAGAGCTTGGGATCACAAATCCTCTCTCCGTAGAGCTACATGATTGCGGGGTGGAAATTACCCGCTCGCCGCCGGGGGAGGGGCCAGAGATTAGGAGCCAAGGCCTATTTTTCCCCGAAATACAAAGTGGATTGAATGTTCAGCTGAATAGGAAGTGCGCAGCCCCCCCACATAAATAGCTTCTATGATACAAATATTACGTGGGGGCGATGACAAGGTCCTGTAATCACGTCTGGGATTAGCGGACGCCTCATTCCTGGCGCACCCGGGGATTACGCTGGAGAAACATTTCATATCCTTCTTTTTAATTTCATGCATTTTTTATTTACCTTTAATGATGCTGTATATATTCATCATCCTGAAATATTAACAGAGCCGGCGGAGACGAGTATTACAAGGGGGGGAAATTTCAAGGATGGGAATGCAACAGCACGCAAATCATACAGCGTCAAGTGCTGGATACACATCGGCGCTGACCGGCGAGAGGGACGCACGCCGATCCCCGCGCACAGCAAGAAGATCAGCCCAACACACCGAAATAATAGAATATTCATCCCTCTAATCCATAGGCAATTCTTTAGGCTTCTGTTTTCCCTCTAACAATGCATATGAGGTCTGACGGCTCCCAGGATTTAACTCATTACTGCCCACTCAGCCCAGATGCTACACTTACGAGGTGGGGGGTCATCAAAAACTGGGTTGTATAATAGATATCGGGCCGCTTTAAAAGAAATCTATCATTGAAATCCATCAGGATTATTGACCAATCCCTTTAAGAATAGATAGTTGGTAAAAAAAAAAAAGATTTACAGGAAATCTACCATTAAAATCCATCAGGATTATTGGCCAACCCCTTTAAGAATAGATGACTGCTAAAACATTTAGGAGAATCCCTTTAAAGGAGATCTAACATCAAAACCCATTAGGATTTTTGGCCAACCCCTTTAAGAATAGATAGTTGGTTAAAAAAAATTCTGGACCATCCCTTTAAAGGAAATCTACTTTCGAAATCAATCAGGATTATTGGCCAACCCCTTTAAGAATAGTTAGTTTGTAAAAAAAATTAGGAGAATTCCTTTAAAGGAAATCTAACATCAAAATCTATCATAATTATTGGTCAACCCCTTTAAGAATAGATAGTAAAAAAATGTTCTAGACCATCCCTTTAAAGGAAATCTACTATCAAAATCCATCAGGATTATTGGCCAGCCCCTTTAAGAATAGATAGTTGGTAAAACAAATTCTGGACCATCCCTTTAAAGGAAATCTACCGTCAAAATCCATCAGGATTATTGGCCAGCCCCTTAAAGAATAGATAACTGCTAAAAAAAAATTAGGAGAATCCCTTTAAAGGAGATCTAGCATCAAAATCCATCAGGATTATTGGCCAACCCCTTTAAGAATAGATAGTTAAAAAAAAAAAAATTGGACCATCCCTTTAAATGAAATCTACCATCAAAATCCATCAGGATTATTGGCCTGCCTCTTTAAGAATAGATGGCTGCTAAAAAAAAATGTAGGAGAATCCCTTGGAAATCTAACATCAAAAGCTATCATGTTTATTGGACAACCCTTTAAGAATAGATAGTAAAAAAAATTCTGGAAAATCCCTTTAAAGGAAATCTCCCATGAAAATCCATCCTGATAAACCAGGGACATTACTCCTAGACCCAGGCACCGGGACTGTGGCATCTCCTTATATCTGTTATCCATGGCCTCCTTCCTTCTATAATCAGCTTTTAAAATTATTCTAATAAGCCAGAAGTGATTTGGGGGTGTTACCAGAGGCCCTCCATACTGTAGCTTCAAAGGCTGTTACACTGACTCCCCCTACCCATTGCTCCCTCAGCTTTTTCCACTGTCCTCTGCCTGATGCAATCTTACACAGTGGGAAGGGGGAAAGTGCTCTTGCACAGTGTAACAGCCTGTGAAGATGCAGCACAAAGGAGCTCTGACAACACCAACAGCTTTAGAATAATTTTAAAAGTTGATTTTAGAAAGAAGGAGGCCATGGATAACACATATAAGAAGATACCACAGTCCCGGTGCCTGGATCTAGGAGTAATGTCCCTGGTTTATCAGGATGGATTTTGATGGTAGATTTTCTTGAAGGGATTCTCTGGAATTTTTTAGCAATCATTATTCTTAAAGGGGATGGCCACTAATCCCAAACAGGCTAAGCATAAGAAGTACCCATATTATACATACCCTGTTAAAGTTCGGGGTTTGCCATCAGGAGCCAATGGTCACGTGACCCCCAAGTAGTGGGATTGGGGGCTTCTTTCTTGCCCCCTTCAACCACTGATGAACGATTTTTAGCGCTATTTCCGCACCCCCTATAGATGTTCTCCTCTTTGGATGATGTTCTCTATTCAAGGTCCACAAAGAGAACCAGAGCTCCATCAAAGGAACCTTGTAACAACTTATTTTTAGCTCTTGAGTCCAGGATCCCCGCATCAGGATGAGGACCACGGCCCGAAAGCTCATTGGGTCGGTTGATGGTCTCCACAATGGAAGCATCAGTGCAATCTTCCCAGGCAGTGGCACCGGGTCCTGCTCCCCCTATGGAGGAACATTGCCCAATCTTGGAGGTCTGACCTTTCCCATTCAGGGCAGAACAAATCTCAAAAGTTTAGAATTTGCCAAAATTACCGAATTTGAAAGTGCGAAATCAATTTTCTCATTTTAGTGACACCAGGGAGAACTTTTGTTACCGTTTTGGAGCAGTTTCAATTTACCGTGTTCCAAAAGATTTTTTAGCCAAATTTAAACATTAACTGGGAATATAAAAGGTCAAAGGAGGTAAAAAACATCATGAAACACAAAGTAAAAGAAGAATAATAAAAAAAATAATAAACCCATTAAAGAGAACCTATCAGCAGGCTTTACCCCATTACACTACCAGTCTCCTCAGGTAGGAGATGAAATGTGTGGTTTAGATGCAAAATATCTCCCCCAGCAAATATGACTCTTCTCACCTCATTTTTACATGAGACGAGTCAAGTTTAGAGGCCACATGGGTAGTGTCACGTCAGAAGCCTGTATCTATGGGTCTGTAGCACCAAGAAACATGCTGCTGGTGTCCAAATAAATATAAGAATCTCATCTTTCGGAACACGTCGGGCTTGTGGTTCTGTGAGCTACAGAACAAGAGATACAGGCAGTTAAAGAGAGAAATGGAAATGGAAACTGAAGATAAAGATCCATTTCCCACCTAATTTTTAACTGCCTGTATGTCCACTTCTGTAGCTCAATTGTCATCTTAAAGGGGTTTTCCCATGAACAAAAGTTAGGTCGTATCCACGGGACAGTGCTGAGACCCCCACGGATCGTGTCGGACCCGTCGTCGCTCCTTCAGACTAGTGGAGCAGATGACTGTTCTGCTCCACTAATATCTATGGAGCTGACGGAAATTGCCTAGCGCAGCGCTCACTGATCTCCGTCGGCTCCATATAGATTAATGGAGCAAAACAGTCCTGTGCGGCCTGATCCATTAGTCCAACGGAGCGACAAGGGGTCCAACGGACCCCTCATTCTTGTGTTCTGTGGGGGTCTCAGCAATGAGACCCCCACTGATCAGCAAGTTAGGCCCTTTCGCATGGATAGGGCCTAACTTTCTCTCGTGGGAAAACCCCTTTAAAGATGAGATTCTTATCTATACTATGACACATAAACCATGTTTCTAGGTCCTATAGAACAGATAGGGGCTCCTGAAAAGACACTCCCCCTGCAACCGCTAAACTTGACTCATCTCATGTGAAAATGAGTCATATTCGCCTGAATTTGAATTAGATTTCTTATAGGTGATCTGGTGAGATTTCGCTTAAAAGAAGGAATTCCAGAAAAGACTTTGGGGCTTATTGACTAAGGGTCAGTGGACACACTTTCTTCAGTTTTTCCAACGTTTTCGGGATTTGAGCCGCTGTGACAGGTATTTAACAGGGAATTGTGTTGCACGTGATCAGATTGTGGCGCGGCTGCGCTGCTTCCATGTGACGGAAATCGGGGGGCGGTGCCGCCAGAGGATCCGACTGATTCGGACTGAGCGCGGGATATAACTTTCAAACTGTGTCCCAAGACAATGCACTTACATGCACCGGGAAGAAGAAGGTGAACTCCGGGGACCTGAGCGGGGAAGCGACACATGCAGCATCTCGGGTGCACGACCTTAGTGAATCACAGCAGCGTGTGATAGCGACAGGACAGGGAAGTAATTGTGGCCCAATCTCCGCCATATTCAACTGTCCCAAAGACATTGGGGCTCATTTACTAAGTGTTTGAACACCACACTTTTGTCGGGTTTCCCGAATATTTCCGTTTTGCGCCGAATTGCCCCGGGATTTTGACGCACGCTATCGGATTGTGGCACCTCGGCGCCGGCTTTCACCCAACAGAAATCTGGGGGCGTGGCCATCGGACAACCCAACGGATTCGGAAAAACCGCGGAATTTCAAATACGATTTGGGTCGCAAGATCAAGCACTTACATGCACCAAGAAGAAGAAGGTGAACTCCGGTGGACCTCGGCGCAGCAGCGACACCTGTTGAATATCGGGCGTACGATCTTAGTGAATCCTGGCCGACCCGAATCCATGTCGGAGAAAGCATCGCGGGGTCACGACTGGACCGGGTAAAAAATGTGCCCCAATGCACTTTCATGAACTCCGCAGGACCGGGTAAGTAAATGAGCCCCATTTCATCCCCTAGCTGAGGGTATTAGGGGTTAAGTGGAGTAAAAACCTGATGACAGGTTCCCTTTAAAATTTTCTGTCTGTTATTTTTTCTTATTTTTATCATATTTTTTTAAGCCTGCCTCCAGCTTTGATTCATGGGCCGGGCGCGGCGCAGACAAGGAGCGCTTGGCGTGTTCTCAATTCACGGACAGATTACAGGACGCATTAATAACGCGGTTAATATGAAGTGTTTAGGGCCTGTACAACGGTGACAAATACGACTCAGCCAAATTTCCTGACCATTGAGGCCACGGAGGGACAATTTGGTAGATTTCATCAACAGTTCTAATTATGTTCCTGTCAAGTCGAGAACAAAGTAATCCATAACGGTGGGTGGGGGGGTGGTGGGAGACATTGGCGCGCTGATATAATTTATGCCGGGGACGCTGAGCCTAGGCGGTAGTTAGCGCGCACAACGCTTGACTAACAAGTGAGTCCGGCGGAGGAATTTATTAGGGAAAACAAGGCCCTCCAGCTCCGAGGGGCTTGTCAGCTTCTCGCTTACAAGGAGTTATGAGGTCTAAGTTCCTTGGGAGACGCGTTTTACGGACGCCGCCGAGGATCACACTCTGCAAGGCAATTGTGTTTCCATATAAAGCGATCCGAAATAATAAAAAAAAATTCCTACATCGTCACCTGGAGGCAAAAATTTAATGAGGATGACAAAATACATAAGAAGGTGCGGAGGAAAAGGGTTAATTACTCAACATCATAAAAATACATAAAAAAGAGCGTGGAAAATAAATACATATACAAAATGAAAAAGTTAAAAAGGATTTTTTTTTTTTTTACCTTTAAGCTTAATAAGTCACCTAATTTTAAGATTCGCTTACAATGTAACAGAAGACACCCCCATTCGGTGGGGACCAATAGTATAGTCCTTCCGGATAGTATTGGATCCACTAATAACCTACCTGATCACATCTGCACCACCCCTGCCAATACATAAGCAGGCTGGTGATTGCGAATAGCGCCCTCTCCAGGTCAGGAGCTGTCGGAGGGAGTCATGAACCCTCTAGTAAGTTTCTAGCACTGGGTCATTATGTAATTGCAGCTGTAACCTCTGCCTGGAAAGGCAATAGTTAAGTAGGTGTAAGATGTTAACCAATGAGTTGGCTGTATTGTAAAGTGGAGTGTGATTGGAGAGATGCTACCACCTGACCAGGGGGGAGTATAAAACCCCTGTGCAGTGGGAGCACATGGTCCAGACCTCATACTCCTACTCAGGAGTCTGCTGTTTAGAGTCTGCCAGCAGTCCAGACCTCGTGGTCTGAGGGAAGAGAGGGATAAAGTGTTCAGTACACCTTTAGTACTGACACTGAACCCAATCCCAGGACCCAGAGTCAGGAGACTCTAATCCAGAGTGCCACAGTTTGGATCCAATCCAGCCTGCATCTACTACCAGGCTGGTGCACTATTCCTGAGGACCCCTCTCCATGACCACTCCAGTACCAGAATCTGCTGTGAGACCGTTTTGGCCGTTGCTTGCTGTTGTTCAATAAAGAACTGTAAGTTGATTTGCACAACGTTGACTCCGTCTGATCCCTGGATACGGCTGTTAGCACCACGGGCTCCCCATCCATTATCCAGGGACATATCTTACCGACACTAAGGGGTTGCCCCGGGGAGAACCAGTACATCAGCCTCTCCCTCCATATTTCTTGCACACACCACCTGCTGGAGACCTGCCAGGCTGTAGGACAGCCCTCCGGTCCCCATACCAAGCACCGTGACACTAGCGTGCCTAGGCCGCAATCGCCAGCCACTCCGGTATTCCGGGCCCCGGCTGCCTCCAGGCCCCAAGAAAAGGCTAGGCCCCGGTGGGGGATGCTGCATATGGCTATTAACAATGATAATCACAAAGAATACAATGTAGTTACATGTGGACACATCTATAAGTAGTTAGAGGGTCTTCCCCAATCATCTCCTCCGATTGCCCCCCCGGAATTCTAATCTGATACTAAGTAAATCTCAGTTCCCACAATTTTCGGATACATTCTACAAGTCCAATAATTCGCAAGAACTTTCCTGAAATGTATTTCCCCCCCAGGATGTCAGGACATCACATGTATCAGCTCATTAATGGAGTTTTCTCCTAATTTCTCCCCTGGAAGATGAATCATGATCCCCTTCTGCTTCCTGGCCCCTGCGGCACAAATCAGCGATGTCATCACGTGGAGCGCTGTACGGTTTCCATCTGATTTCATCGGGAATATTTATGGATGTATAATGGAAGAGTCTCTCGTCTCATTTCCTGCTAATAGCTGTGGATACACGTTCTATCACCTGGACATGAAATATCCCGCAAGATCCTGCATCACTAACCGGATCTCCAGAGATGTGATGCTCCATGTCTCACTATACTGTAACTAGCAATAGTAAATAAATAGTTAAAGGGGATGTTTAACATTAAATTTACATTTTCAAAAAACAGCGCCCCCCCTACACACAGGTCATGTGCGGTATTACACCTTTGCCCCATTCCATTCAAGAAAGGCAAAGTGCAATACTAGACAAACCCATGTGAAGGGCTGATGCTTTTTCCAGGAAGAAGAAGTCTTGTTTGTATCTTTTTTTACATTCTGGACACCCCCTTTAATGGTAAAAGAGTAATCCTTGAAATAGTTAATTGATGTCAGATCGGCAGGGGTCTCACACACCCCACTGATCATCTGCCAGAAGACTGCAGCATTTGCACAAGTGCTATGGCTTTTTCACAGTCTATAAAGGACAGCATGGTACAATGTATAGTGGCGATGCTTGGTACTGCAGCTCAGCTACATTCACTTAAAATAGACTAAACCACAAACAGGACATGTGAGCGATAGATGAGAGATTACAGGGAGCACACATGATCATAGGAGGCTACGTGTCTGTGCTGGTCTTGTAATTGAGGGGGGAGGAGCTGGATGAAGAGCATTGCAGTGTGCAGACAAGAGAAGCTATTCAGAAGAAGAATCTGCCCTGCCGGACCATAGTCAGAAGATTTATGGTTGGGTCCCGGGGCAACCAAAATTGTAAACATCGGAAGTGATAGAGACTGATTGAAATTATCTGGAAAATTCTGTATTTTTGTTAATAGCAGTGAATTAGACAATGTGTTATTTTGTTATCCTCAGTATATTTAAGAATATTGTCTTCGTGGAAATACCCCTTTAAGGCTATTTAGCATAATGTTAAAAGTTGATTTTAGAAGGAAGGAGGCCATGGACAATATATAAGAAGATACCCCAGTCCTAGTGCCTGGATCTATGAGTAATGTCCCTGGTTTATCAAGATTTTGATGGTAGATTTCCTTTAAAGGGGTTTTCCCACAAAAAAAAAAAATTCTCACATCTCAATCCCCTTAGTGATGTTAACACAATAAAGATCATTTTAACCCCTTACTTTACAATTTTACTCAGTATTATTGCTGTTTTAGCTCCTATCACTCCCTAGGCTGCTCAGTGTAAAATTCCATGGTGTGAGCAGGGCCTCTCTAAGCAGACACATTATTATCCATCTTGTTCTGGGGGGTGACAATGTGGTTAGATTATCAGGGTACAGGGTTTATATACACTTTCGTCTGGCTTCTGACATTGTACTAACACACTGACACATAGAAAGAGATGAGACAGATCAGAGATGCATGCGATCCATTAGATGCCTATCACAGAGTCAGCTCTGCTACATCTCTGTTCTCAGTCTCACAGCTATATGCCTGCATTCCCCTTCCCCCAGATCACTTATCTCCTTGTAGCTTGTAGTTTGCAGCTTGTCTCTCCTCACAATCACCTGCCAGGAAGGGAATCAGTGTCTGTGCCTCTGAGCTCCGTGCAGGGGGCGGGGCTACAGGCACAAGGCACAGAAATCTCAGACATGTGCCTGCCTCTCCCTTCCCCCAGATCACTTATCTCCTTGTAGCTTGTTACACTGTGAGCTCTGCTACATCTCAGACATGTGCCTGCCTCTCCCTTCCCCCAGATCACTTATCTCCTTGTAGCTTGTTACACTGTGAGCTCTGCTACATCTCAGACATGTGCCTGCCTTCCCCTTCCCCCAGATCACTTATCTCCTTGTAGCTTGTTACACTGTGAGCTCTGCTACATCTCAGACATGTGCCTGCCTCTCCCTTCCCCCAGATCACTTATCTCCTTGTAGCTTGTTACACTGTGAGCTCTGCTACATCTCAGACATGTGCCTGCATTCCTCTTCCCCAGATCACTTATCTCCTTGTAACTTGTTACACTGTGAGCTTTGCTACATCTCAGACATGTGCCTGCATTCCCCTTCCCCCAGATCACTTATCTCCTTGTAGCTTGCTACACTGTGAGCTTTGCTACATCTCAGACATGTGCCTGCATTCCTCTTCCCCAGATCACTTATCTCCTTGTAACTTGTTACACTGTGAGCTTTGCTACATCTCAGACATGTGCCTGCATTCCCCTTCCCCCAGATCACTTATCTCCTTGTAGCTTGTAGTTTGCAGCTTGTCTCTCCTCACAATCTCCTGCCAGGAAGTGAATCAGTGTCTGTGTCTCTGAGCTCCGTGCAGGGGGCGTGGCTACAGGCACAAGACACAGAAATCTCAGCTCCACGATCTCATCCAAGATGGCGCCCAACCCTAAATCTGAAGTTACTTGGTCGTGTCTAGGGGAAACTGCAATTGTGCACACCCGGACTGATAGAGACAGGTTGGACTTATATCTGTGTAATGCTGCACTTTTGTTAGTAACAGTGAATTAGAGAATGTGTTATTTTCTTATGCTGAGTACATGTAAGAAACTTGTCTTCGTGGGAATATCCCTTTAAGTGAACACCAGTTTGCTATTGTATTACTAACAAATATGTAGCTGCATAGGACACCCGTCAGCATTCTGGCCACCGACCCTTGTGTGATGACACGATAATCCTCAATCATTAGGATCTAAAAATACAAAGTGTAGACAGAACTCGCGGAGCCATGGCTTCCATCAGACCTCTCAGACTAAATTCTCTCACGTATCTGCACGTATTCCTGCTCTACAGCTACACCCCATGGGTGACACCATCTGACTTAAAGGGGCACTATCCCTTCTTATAACATTAGTCTAGGATTTATTCAGAATCTCAGAAACCCCCTTTAATTATCCGAAAAATGGCAACAGAATAATACAGTCTCCTCATCAGCGTAGCTTTCATATGTTACTCAGTGTCTGTCCTAGTCTACACAGCAAAGCCGGACACTGATGGACAGGAAACAGGGAGATTGGGGGTCATTTACTAACGGCCCGATTCGCGTTTTCCCGACGTGTTACCCGAATATTTCCGATTTGCGCCGCTTGTACATGAATTGCCCCGGGTTTTTGGCGCACGCGATCGGATTGTGGCGCATCGGGGCCGGCATGCGCGCGACAGAAATCGGGGGGGCGTGGCCGAATGAAAACCCGACGTATTCGGAAAAACCGCCGCATTTAAAAACCGAAATGTTTCGCTTGGGAAGCGCTCACCTTCACCTGCTATGGGATGGTGCATTCCGGGGCGTTAAGATTATTTTCGGCGCAGCAGCGCCACCTGGTGGACGGCGGAGGAACTACCTTCTTAAATCCCAGCCGGACCCGAATCCTGTGCAGAGAACGCGCCGCTGGATCGCGAATGGGCCGGGTAAGTAAATCTGCCCCATTGTGTGCAAAATGCAAAAAAAAATAAAAATAAAATGAATTAAAAATTAACTTTTTCATATGGGAGAATTTTTTAAATCTATATTATTTGATTGATGTGTATATTATCAATCGGCAGGAGCCATGATGATTAAAATTACGGGGGGCTTAGTGGTTAGTATTACAGCCTTGCAGCGCTGAGGTCCAGGGTTCAAGTCCCAGGGTCAACATCTGCAAAGAGTTTGTATGTTCTCTACCTGTTTTCGTGGGTTTCCTCCGGTTCCTCCAGTTTCCTCCCACACTCCATAACATACTGGTAGGTGATTAGATTGTGAGCCGCATTGGGGACAGGGTCTGATTTGGAAATTTCTGTGCAGCGCTGCGTAATTTTTAATATAAATAAAGGAATTATTATTATCCCTTCCTACAAGATACTAACTTACTGCCTACATATGGTTTCTGGAGGGGGGTCCTTTCTGTCAGCTTTCAGTTCTAAAGTTTAAAGGAATTTTCCCATGAAAACAAGTTAGGCCCTAATTGCTCATCTCGGGGATCTAACTAGGGATCATCAGACCACATCGGACCCCCATTCTTGTAATCTGTAGAGGGTCTCATCCCTGAGACCCCCACCGATCTGTAAGTTGGGCCCTAACTTGTAGATAGGACCTCACTCGTTTAGTGGGACAACCCCTTTAAGGACTGTTAGAGGACCTTCGAAGGTCCTGTCAGGGCTTCTGTATATGTGTGTATAATGAGAGTCAGCACATATGTATAAGGATTTGAGGACTGGAGGCCCCTCTTTTTATTATGTCTTCACTGCATTATGGAGGTGGGCGGCTTTGGTGGTCGTGGGCCCCGGGCGGCCGCTTAAATCGCCCCTTAAAATAATCCACTATTGTCAGATATCGCTGAGTGTGAGAATACGATGCGGTGCTTTCTGTATGAGACAGACTGACGTAACGTCCATGTTGATTGTTCGCGCTTTCCTGATAACTTTATTTGTGTTCCAGTCGACTGACGAAGACAACAAGAATCCAGCCGTAAATCTCAGATACTGTAAACTATGAAAAAAATAACACAAAGGAAAAATTCCCCTGAAGTATCTAACGTCATCGCCTGATATCATTGATAAAACCTGGAAAATAGAAAGGTTATAGGCCAATAGGGAAGTAGTAATGCAACAATGTTGTAATATATTCCTAGAAAGGGAACCTATCAGCAGGTTTGTGGCCCCTAAATAACCCAAATGCCTTGCAGCTGGAGAACGCCCAGGGACCCCAAACCTACTAACAGGTTCCCTTTAATTAAAGGCAGTTATAAACAATGGATAGAAATTGTACAAAATAATAAATAGACAGAAAGAAAATTAATCTGCACAGAGCAAAGCAGTGTGAGGACAGGACACACCCCCAGTCTACATGTAGAAGCTACAATCCGTGACAATAAATCCATTTTCACAGCCCTGCTGCTACAAGTGACATACAAAAAGGTATGATTACACAGATCTCCAGGGACAATGCCTAACACTGGGTGAAAAGAGCTAAGAGCACAGCAGTGTGAGGACACACCCCCAGTGCACTTGGAAAATATATAATTATTGAAAATGAATCCATTTTTACAGCCCTGCTGCTACACATTACATAAAAAAGGTATGATTACACAGATGTCCAAGGAAAATGCCTAACACTGGGTGAAAAGAACTGAGAGCACAGCAGTGTGAGGACAGACTCCCCAGTGCACTTTGAAAAGATATAATCATTGAAAATAAATCCATTTTCACAGCCCTGCTGCTACACATTACATAAAAAGTATGATTGCACAGATCTCCAAGGAAAATACCTAAAACTGCCTGAAGAGAGCTAAGAGCGCAGCAGTGTGAGGACAGACTCCCCAGTGCGCCTGGAAAAGCAGCAATCATGGAATATAAATCCAAATATCACAGTCCTGTGGCTAATAGCAACATACTCAAAGGCACAAATCTCTCAAGAAACAATGACTAACACTAGCTTTAGAGAGCACAGAGCACAGCTGTGTGAGGAAACATGCCCTGTACAATTTAAAAAGCTCCAATACTGGACCATAAATCCATATTTCACCTTGATGAGGCACAGTGAGGCTGCATTGTCGCTCCAGGATCCTTGCAATGATATAACAGATAGACATATGAGATATATATATTATATTATATTTGAAATAAGGATATATTGTAGATATATAAATTAAGTACAAAAAAAATATTCCCTCTTTTCTTCTAAAATTATGCTAATGAATCATAAGGGATCCTGGGTGCTGTTACCAGAGGCACTCCGTGCTGCAGCTTCACAGGCTGCTTCACTGTCTCCTTTACCCCTTGCTCCCTCTGCACTTCCCCCCTCCCTCTGTCTACACTAATCTCACTGCAGCAGAGGATGATTTAGAATGCGGTGGGAGGGGTGAAGTTCTCCTTCACAGTGTAACATCCTGTGAATCTGCAGCACATAGGGGTTCTGGAAACACCTCCATTACACTTATTAGGATAATTAATTATAAGGATTATCATCACCCTTATTAGGATAATTATAAAAGTTGATTTGAGAAGGAAGGAGGCCATGCATAACCAATAAAAGACGATTACAGGCAGTCCCCTACTTAAAGGGGTGGTCTGGAGGTTGAAAAACATGGCTGCTTTCTTCCAAAAACCGATCATGGGTAGTTCCCGGATTTGAGCTGCAATACCGGCACAGACCATGGACAGATGTGGCGCTGTTTTTTTTGAAAAAGCAGCCATGTTTTTCAACCTCTGGACAACCCCTTTAAGAACACCTGACTTACAGACGCCCCCTAGTTACAAACAGACCTCTGTATGTTGGTATTTACTGTACTTTAGCCCTAGGCTACAATGATCAGCTGTAACAGTTATCACAGGCGTCTGTAATGAAGTTTTATTGTTAATCCTGGTTCTTATGACAATCCAACATTTTTACAGAGACCACAAAAAATTTGGCTGGGGTCACAATTATAAAATATACAGTTCCGACTTGCATACAAATTCAACTTAGGAACATACCTACAGAACCTATCTTGTACATAACCCGGGGACTGCCTGTATTAGGTTTATCATGATGGATTTTGATGGTAGGTTTTCTTAAATATTGATGAACTTATTATAAAATTGATACATTGATTCACTTTTCTGCTCTACTTCCTAAAATCTAGCTTTAAGCTGACTCTCCTAAAATAATTGTTTTTTTAAAAAATTCCTCCTCTGGCTGCGGATCCGGCACAGAGCGTCTCTTTGCTTCCCTTCTCCAGGCTCCTAATTGTGCTGTGAGCTTTTCCCGAGATGTATACAGAGTCGGGTAATGACACAGACCGCGGCGATCATATCGGGGGGAAGACAAATCAAAAGACTTTGAGCCGCCCAGCTGCTTTGTGTGGCCCCATCAGGGGTGAGAATGGCGGCTTCCGCAGGGATAAGCTTCTAACGTGTTAACTTCAATATAAAGTCCTGCCGGGGGAACAAGAAGACTTCTTTACAAGTAGAGGAACTCGGAACAGCGGCAAGTCATTGAATAGAACTGTGACAGAATTTTTTTTTTTGAATGTTTTTGAAAATCACAGGATCTCCCCGGTGTGGCAGGACTGTAATCACTCAGCGGGTAACTGGCATATGCAATCCCAGCGAGCGGCCAGGCAAGAGGAAAATGAAGGAACGCGCTTCCCTTCCCACCACGCTGCGGCGTGGATGAATCCTTCTGGTAGCCACCAGGCAATTTCTTAGGTTTAGTTTTTTTTTTCCCTGAGCAATCATCAATTTCGGCATCAAGTGGTTCAGTGCGTCCACAACAGCTAAAGGCAGAGGAGAGGGGGCTCAGCGGGCAAACGTTTGGACTAATTTACAGTCCTCGTGCCACCGAATCAAACATGGCAAGACAGAGGCCAACAGGAAAAAAACCCAAAAAACGGGAAGCTATTATCCCAAATGTGAGCCGGCGGACGGATGAAATCGGGTTGAGTGGCAGAGACGGAGGAGGTGGCAAAGGAGAACTTACGGAGAGTGATAATCCCGAGCAGTGCCAGGAAAAGGCATCACAGGATCCGGATAGAGACGTGGAGAAAGGAGCACATCCCTGTACATTGTGTGTAGGGAATAAGAACATATAGTAATAACAAATGATGGTATAAAATAAAAAATATAGGTCCTTTAATTTTGTATACCGTAATACCGTATACCGTACTGTACCGTATACCGTAATTAACCACCTATACAGTGAGCGCTCCAATCATATCATACAATCATCAAATGATAACACCATATAGTGCTCACCATTCAGTACAATACTCAAATACCAACATGCACTGCTTACATAATATCAACATAGAACCATAAAATAATATCACCATGCAGTGCTAGAATAATACCACTACACATGACAATACCCAAATAGTATCACCATGCAGTGCTAGAATAATACCACTACACTATACAGTACAATCATAAAATAATATACCCATATACTGCTAGAATAATACCACTACACATGACAATACCCAAATAGTATCACCATGCAGTGCTAGAATAATACCACTACACTATACAGTACAATCATAAAATAATATACCCATATACTGCTAGAATAATACCACTACACATGACAAGACCCAAATAGTATTACCATGCACTGCTAGAATAATACCACTACACTATACAGTATAATACCCAAATATCACCATACACCGCTAGAATAATATCACTACACTATACCGCACAATACCCTAAATAATATCACTATACAGTGCTAAAATAATACCACTACACTATACAGTATAATACCCAAATAATATCTCCGTACAGTGCATGAATAATATCACTACACTATACAGTACAAAACCCAAATAATATCCCATACACTGCTAGAATAATACCACTACACTATACAGTATAATACCCTAAATAATATCACTATACACTGCAAGAATAATACCGCTACACTATACAGTATAATACCCAAATAGTATCACCATGCACTGCTAGAATAATACCACTACACTATACAGTATAATACCCAAATATCACCATACACCGCTAGAATAATATCACTACACTATACCGCACAATACCCTAAATAATATCACTATACACTGCTAGAATAATACCGCTACACTATACAGTATAATACCCTAAATAATATCACTATACACTGCAAGAATAATACCACTACACTATACAGTATAATACCCAAATATCACCATACGCTGCTAGAATAATACCACTACACTATACAGTATAATACCCAAATATCACCATACGCTGCTAGAATAATACCACTACACTATACATTATAATACCTAAATAATACCCCCATACACTGCTCAAATTATACCACTACCCTAGAACCCGCAATGCTTGGTACATCAGGCCCGCTCATCACTATCGGTGAGGACACTGGTTGGTGAACCGCCACCAACCGCCTATAAATGACCTATCAAATGGATACTGCAACTGTATACAGAGTTTTGGTCTTTGTGTTTTTGCCTTAGGGCAGTTTTTTTTTTATTTTGTACTTAGTAACAGCTCACACTTGATCTGACCTTGGGCTATTCTCTAGTTCCTCAAGGCTTCCTGCGTCATCAGGCGTTTTGCTTACAAAGTTTAGATCGGCAAACACAAGGAAAACGTTGTAAAGTCTTCGAGAGTTAAACCAGCTCCGACTGTTGTCCATATAAGAGTCTTCTATAAACAGTAGATTACCGCCATCACCGGGCCAACAATAGGCTCCCTACCTGCTCCGCTTCTCAGAGAAGTTTGCCCGTCGGTTAAATATTAAAAGGCGAATTGATAATAATTCTGTAATTGAGAGAGGAATAAAGGCGATTCTCGAGAACGCAGATAGGCTTACAAAGAACTCCAATTGTTATCTCGCTTTCCTTTCATTTCCCATTGTATTAACCAGAGATAGCGAGTCTTTATTCTACGACACACATGCAGAATATAGAAACAACTCAGAAATGAGTGTACATACATATAAGGCGCATAGATGGTAACATTTCTATAGTAGTGCGGAGCAAAAACTTCATAAATTGGCTTATTTTTGAAAAACAAGTAAAAATAATCACCGATGGCTGCCTTATACGTAGATCATTTGTGTCAGACAGATTGGGGCACATTTACTTACCCGTCCCGTTGACACGGCCGATCCGGAATGTCCAAAGAGGATTCGGAGCTGCCCCGATTCACTAAGATCATGCGCCCAATTTCCGGCATGTGTCGCTTCCCCGCTCAGGTCTTCACCTGCTTCTTCCCGGTGCATGTGAGTGCTGATCTTGGTTTGTCCTAATCAGTCGGTTTGTCCGACGTCCACGCCCCTGATTTGTGTCACATGCAAGCCGGCGCCGATACACCACAATCCGATCGCGTGCGCCAAAAATCCAGGCAATTCACAGAACCCGACGGAAATGAGGCAGCGAGACCCTTAGTAAATGTGCCCCGTTTACTTTTTATCCTGACACCTAGCAGCCAGACTGCTTAGTGCCCCATCCCCCCTTTCAGATACATCACAATCAGTGGTCTTTTATGAGCAACTTTGTTCCAGAATTACAACCTATGACTTCTGTACAAAATTGGTGAAAACTGAGTAATCAGTGGAGGTTGGAGGAGGTAGGACGTCTTCCAGTCCAAGAAGGAGGGTTGGAATGGGGTTGGGAACTAAGAGATCTCCATACGAAGAGTGCCAATTAAGGCCACCTTGTATGTGTGTGGAGTCATATAGCCATGGATGCTCCACTAGGGGATTCTGGGAAAGTATGCAAAGTTTTCCAAGATGGGGAAACTTTTAGCTACCTCGTAAGGGAGTTCCCTTGACATCAACCATGACCTTGGAATGGAGCAGTCGTTGTACATTTATGTAGTTCCTAGGTCACTGATGAAGATAGGCAAGTGCAGATCAGGGCGATGTTCATACCGATAGAGTGGGAGCATACATGCTCAACTCAAGTGGTGGACATTAGACCAAGAAGGTCCTGTAATTTCATACCACCACTGCTTAGATTTTAGACTATGATATAAATTATTAATAAATTATTATGATAATTTAGTCCCCAAACCATTATGCAACAAAGCAGCATTACCGTTTGACAATAATTATGGGAAATTTCCCCAACCCAACTAATATAAACCTCATTGCAAACTAGAGACGGGCCATATTACCAGACAGTCTCTTCGAAAAAGTAGAGACTAGGGATGAGCAAACCTTAACCTGAAAGTTTGGTTTGTGTTTGAAACTAAACCCGAAACCTCATCACTAACACCAGTGATGGGCGCCAGTTCCGATTATGGGTGCACTGCCATTTTTGCTAGAACTGTTGGACCCCCGTGGCACCATTGGGGAGCAATGTTCCTAGGGTAAATGGGGGTGCACTTTCGGCAGACGTGAACATTCGGCTCCACCCTACTTCCTCCACTATTTTCCAAAAGTAAAGTAATTAAACATAGTCACATTAAGAAAGGGCAATATAAATGAGCGACTTTAAATTTTCTTACCCGATGAACCCTTTTTGGCTTTTTCTCTATATAAAATTTGAAAAATTGCCCCCAAAACTGTTTGATTCTTTCCTAAAACATTTGTTTCTTTTTACATTCTAAACAATTGGTAGGGGGTCAAAATCCAAATCAATGCTGAACCTGCAGAATACACAAGGGATGAAGCCATATCTTTTTTTTTGACTTTCCCTATTGATTGTCCGACTCTCCATCCATGACTTTTTTGACCCCAACAAATTATGATATATTGAAAATTGAAAACTCATTCAAATCAAAAAAAATCAATGAATAGGTAACAGATCTCCATATCGGTCTTTGTAGAGAAAAAAAATTAATATGGTAAATTGTGTCTATTACCCAAAGTAACATTTGCACATTCCAGTCTCGGGGGAGGGGCAGAAGAGTGAAAAATTTCCTGACCTGTCTATGGCTCCTGATTTATTTGAAAAGTTCCCGAGCGCATGCATGAATGTATTCGAGACATTAGAACTTTTTTATATTTCATCATTGCCTTGCCAGCCTCATCTGGAATGATGGATGATTTTGGCAGTCCTCTCTCTGACCCATTAACTTTTCGTGACCCCTATTTGAAAACCACCTTATTTCAAATTAATGATTCAAATACGCTGATTGAGTTTTTCCTTCCCACATTCGTTCTTTTTTTTTTTTAAGATTAATTAAAATTATAATAACATTTTGGCTTCCGCTTTTTTTTTATCAATTAATTTTTTTGTTTTTATAAGAAAACAATACAAAATATTCATCAAAAAATTCTACAAAAATGGCTGGGTCAAAAAATAAATCAAAAATGTTCTCCTCTAGGTTTTCTTTAACACATAATGACTGGTAGATTTATTGTTTTTGTTCATTTATAGAGAAGTGAAAATTTCCCCAAATTTGGCATTACCCCAAAAAATCACCAACAGGTTCAATTCAGTCCAAACACATTAGACCCAATTGCCATATAAAAATTGTGTATCACTCTCTGTGGTCAACCCATTTCATGTTGTTTAGCACTAAAACAACATGGAAAAGTGACTGCAAATTTGGTGAACTTGTGAACAGTGACTTTGGAAGGATGGGCAGACAACTTTTGAGAGTCATTCTGCTAAATTTCTACGGAATACCAAAAAGTTGGACATCTAGATTAGGGAAATCTTCCAAGACCTTGGGTAAGAGGATCAATGTTGCACTGTGTTTTCAACCAAACCTAGGAAATAGACCATACCAGCCTTCAAATGTATCTTCTCCTGGACTTTAGTAGTCCAGATTTGGGTGTAGAGACTGGGCCCATGGAGAAGTTCAACGCTAAGGAGGATCTGGACCTTGTACCACTAATTCTAGACAAAAACCTCAGAGGGGTAGGCAGACACCTTCCTAAAGTCATTCAGCTGAACCTTTTAGGAACCATAAAATGTTGGAACTCTATGTTGGTGAATAGTTCCAGGATTTTGGGTACACAGTCTTTGACCACCAAGGGAACATCGAAAGGATAGGTAGACAGATTTCCAGAATGATGCAGATGAACCTTGCAAGGACTGGAAAATGTTGGACATTCAGATGGTCAGAGTTCAATGATCTTGGGTTCTAGGGTACAACTGCTCACAGGTAGAGGATAGGTGAATGGCAACACTTGACTTCCATCTGGAGAGTTCATCGAGATTACTCTAGGAGGCCATTCTAGAGCACAAATTTTTGTTTAGCCCAAAATGTCTGATACACAGGATCAGTGTAGGTAAAATCTATCATTTTAAAGTAAAAAGAACCAAGTACAACTCTCCATTGTAGAGAATATTTCCATAAAATTGGAAAATGTAGACAACCGGTCACTGCTAATAGGAAAGCTCAATGCCGTAGTGGGAATTAGTGGTGAACCACAGTTATGTAGGCAGTTGTCACAAATCTCTAAGACATATTTTAGCTAAGAAATGTTCAAACACCCTTAGGTTAATGTTACAACACAACAGCTCAGTTCTTATGATGGATTTTACATGTCACGACCAATGGTGTGTATTCCCGGCACTCCAGCTGAGGTTAATGCAGGCAAATCCATGGTGTAATGGGGCAGGAGAGCAAATTGCACCACATACGGTATGTAGAGCCTGACAACGCTGTGCAGAATAATGTCCATCTAATTGCGGGTTATAGATCAAAAAGAAATTCTCTGTGGGGGAGGGATAGGGAACCGGCGAGGACATGTGCTCCGAGTCACACCAATTATGAGCATGACACCAATTTAGGGCGCAAGTGTGAGAAAAAAGTGATAGTAAAAAATGATGATGTCTGACTCGGTTGGTGGATAGACAATGTTTATCTACGTTGTCATAAATTATTTGGGACAAACTATATTTGTGCATTTTTTTTATTTTATATGTTGCACTTTTTTGCTACAAAATTTTACAGAAATTTCAAAATTTCTAGTTATTTTTTTCATTTTAAAATTTCACATCGTATATGTAGCTGGAGTTCAATTTTTTTTGCTTCTACCTCATTCTGTAGGTTTGCTGTACTCCTACCTAAGGCCTCAATGCAAAACCTGTATTGGACTCCCCCCCCCCCCCTCAACTATAATGTATTGTTTATAGTACAGGCAGTCCCCGGATTACATACAAGATAGGGTTCATAGGTTTGTTCTTAAGTTGAACTTGTATGTAAGTCGAAACTGCATATTTTATAATTGTAGATCCAGACAAAATTTTTTTTTGCCCCAGTGACTATCGGAGTTTCAATATTTTTTGCTGTAACGGGACCAAGGATTATCAATAAATCTTCATTACAGACACCTTACAGCTGGTTATTGCAGTTTGGGACTATAGTAACATCCAGAGACTTTTCCAGAGGGGGCAGAGGGGTCGGTCTGTAACTAGGGGTCATCTGTCAGTCGGGTGTCCTTAAGTAGGGGAACGCCTGTATATGGATAAGAGATACCTTATGGGTCCCTGAAGACTGTCTGTTACCTTCTGCACCCCCTAAAGTTACACCTCTAACTCCTAGGCTTTCTATGTTGGCAGCTACCACTTCTCTGCTTCTACAATAGAACATGGAAAATTTCAAAAAGAAGCAAAAATGTATATTGCTATTTCAAATACTGAACAGATTCCTCCATTAAACGAATTTGATGTCCTAAGATTGATATGAATTCAATCTATTAGACATGATGAAACCAAACTCCAAATTGAATTAACAGAAGTTCTACCGTGTCCAGATATTATTGTTACATGATTGTTGTGACCCCTCCCCTAACCACCCCCCCTTGCCATGTTTTTGATCATTGTTCAGAATGTCCACCTAAGGCGAGGATAAGCCGCCTCTAGAGCCACCTCTGACTTTCTATATTGTAACAGAAATCACTATATCCCAGCTAAAAGTATACATAAAATAGGACTAAGCTACTGAGCATGTGTGACCACCAGCAGTGGACACATAAGGAGAATGGAGAGAAAAAAAAGGATTTTCAAAAATCATTTTAGGTGTTAGAATTTTTATTCATTTTGGGGGCATATTTTATATATATTTTTATTTTATTTATTGTTTTTCTTTTTTTACTTTTCTTTTTTATTTTTCCTTCATGTCCCTCAAAGACCAGAATAGACCTTAAAGGACTTTATTTTAAATTTTGTCTAATTTCCTTTTTTTACATTTTGTCTTTTTCACTGTAACTGGGGTTGCACTGCAGCCAATGCCTCTGCTCTCTGGACAGCACTCAAGTTTATCTTGTGTCTTCTCCCCTCGGGTCCCCTGCTGCTGACTGTATATATACTAAGGCACCATAAAAAGTCAACCCAATTAAGGTGCATTTAGGGCAAACTGCTATGCCAAGTACAGCCACTATAAAATATATGGCGCTGTTCTTTGTAACCATGGAGGAGCAGTTGTCCAAATTTTGTGCTTTGCCCCACTGATCTCATCTTGATAACCTCAGGATTGGTCATCAAAATTGTTGTCCCACGTGGTAGACCAGGCCTATCATGGGGCTCACTGATGATCAGCAGTTATGCTTCCCCTGTAAATGAACCTGCAGTCCTTAAACTTATATGAATTTCCATTCAGGTCAGAAATCTCGTTGAAGTCTCCTTCCCTCCTTCCCATGGATTCACATTACGTGTTTTGCATACCAGATCTAATCATTGGGAGGACATCAAAAAGTTAAAAGTAACAATCTATATCTTATAATCCATATGTCGCGATGAAATGGTGCAGCATGGTGTCTTTGTAGCATGTCGCCAGCCCCTGTTTGATATTAAAGGCATCCAGCTGTGAGGTCTGAGCTGGAGGTAGCTTCCTTAGAAGACCATAGCATCAAACAACCTTCCCACTTAGCGCACACACAAGGGAGTCGAGACGAGAAGACGGGGAGTTCTTTGGGTTGGCCGCACTTTGAGAACGAACGGCTCAACACATAGCCGGCACAAAGACTTAGAAGATCCCCATGAAGACATAGCAAAGGGGTTGCCGGCTCTTGAGGTGCTCCATGAATTGGACATAGGACATTAGCAAGCCAGACGACACCATCAGAGCCCTCCATCAGTCCAAGTGTTGGCCAGGTCGTGGACAAAGTAACTTCCCCGTGGTATTAAATTAAAAGATGTCGAATTACGTTGAACACCCCACGGTGAACTGACATTTTCCTTCTTTTTTTTCTATCTAATGCGAGCTAAGATTGATGAAAAATACCACTTATCTACATTAAGGGTCAACATTCCCTCCCGAGGAAGACGTCGGTTCAACGCGTCCGGGCAAAGACAGTCTTATATAATCCGAGAACCAGAACGAGGATCACATTCTGATGATCCAATTAACGGTGGGATATTTTACAATCAGCCGGCAAGCAAGGCACCCGGACAGATCGTGGGGCTGGAACATCAATTTCTTAAGTGCATTTAAAGGATTACAAATGTTATTCCTGGCGTGAGACTCAGACACGTATTGAGGTGCCCCCAACCACATTACAGTAATTGGGTACCTGCAAAACTGATATTTTTCAGGGGGCGCTCATTTGAATGCAACACATCACAATTTTTTGAATTTTTTTTGAATTTTTCTTTTTGAAATGTAAAAAGGTGTCAAATTCCTGTTAATTTGGTTATAGCTCTAGGAACTATCTCCCAAATACACGCTAGATTTATGAATACACGCTATGTTTGACTACAGGCTGTCCGCGGGTTGCGTACAAGATAGGGTCCATAGGTGTGTTCTTAAGTTGAATTCGTAAGTAAGTTGAAACTGTATATTTTATAATTGTAGTTGTAGACAAATATTTTTTTTCCCCCGGTGTTGGAGTTTTTTTTTTGCTGTAATGGGACCAAGGATGATCAATAAATAAAAAAATTTAAAAATTGTATTTTTTTTTTACATTTTAGTTACCCGTATATACTCGAGTATAAGCCGTCCCAAGTATAAGCCGAGGCCCCTAATTTTACCACAAAAACCTGGTAAAAACTATATTTTTTTTACTCGAGTATAAGCCGAGTTTGGGGTTTCAGCACATTTTTTGTGCTAAAAAACTAGGCTTATACTCGAGTATATATGGTATTTCTTTTTAAATAGAATACACTGTTACCCTAAAAAAGATATTACAACAGTGTTTGGCATTTTATGCCGCAAATTTTGATTCATGATATGTCTGTTTCAGGGAAGCTGGGTAGTGTATAGGGTGTTAGTGACGGGAGTATTTCTGTATTATGAATTATGCATTTCAGTTATTCAGGTTTTTTACTTTATCTCCCTCAAAGGTCAGAATAGATTTTTTTTCCCACACAATAAAACTAAACAAAATTCCCTTCTACACTCTACAGCCTCCCTAAAAAGCTAATTATAGATTAATTTCCACTTTAAATTTTCTAATAGGTACAGCTGTAATTGATACGGTGCTATGGAATATGGTAACTTACCATATATACTCGAGTATAAGCCTAGTTTTTCAGCACAAAAAAATGTGCTGAAAACCCAAACTCGGCTTATACTCGAGTACAAAAAAATTGGTTTTATCAGGTTTTTGTGGTAAAATTAGGGCCCTCGGTTTATACTTGGGTTGGCGTATACTTGAGTATATACGGTAATATAAATATTTTAAAAATGTCTTAAGATTTCCACACTAGGCGGTTGACCAGTTTTTCAAACTTGTGTACTGTGGACACTCAAATATAGAATTAATACTTACCTTGGTCTATATGTCTGGTCTAGCGTCTTCTCTCACCATCGATGTCTGTTGGTATACAAAGACTCATCTCAACGACTTCCACTGCAGACTGTCAACACAAGGGCGGAGATCCGTTATGCCTTCTCTGCCGGAAAACACGTGACTATCTCTGCCAGATTTTGGGCTTAACACTTTGGACAGGGAGCGGGGGTAAGGGAGTGGAATGGGCTGGGTACGGGCCGGGGGGTTGAACGCCCACTCCGCCATATTTGTTATAGTCTTCACTTGAAAATCGGTGAGGCTATAGCAAAAAATTCAGACCTGATCGACGGGTCAGAATTGGTGGAGTTTGCGCCCAAATCCACTGACACCTCTTAGTAAATATGGGTGCAAGAGCACCAGCAGTGGGAAATTTAAGACTGGTGTTCAAAACTGTTACTGCTGAGCCACTGTATACCAAAAGAGGGTCACCCTGGACCATAGATACAGATCAAGGTATGTATTACGTCTTTATTATTATAGACCATCTGGAGCCAATAGTATGAAACCAGACAACCCCTTTCATAACCGTATCTGGCACAGCTTGGAAGCCGGGAACTAGAGACATATCAACAGCTTAGTCCACATGGGAGTTTTTCCGAAGGATTTGCAGTTGGCAAAAACTGTTGCATAATCACCTTCGAAATGAAGTCAAAGGACGTGTCCGATATTCTGGGAGGGAAACGGGTGGACACCACTCAGGGCATGTCTGCCAGAAAGCCAAGCAGATGGCATTGACTTGATGTTTGGCCCAAACTTTCCACCATGTAAACCGGCCCTTACAGAAGTCAATTATAATAATTTCGAGGGTACATTATTGTTTGCCAACAACTTTCTTCGTAGCGTGAGTTTCAAAAATTCAAGAGTGCCCAATTTTGGTAGCAAAATGTAGCTGAAAGTTTGCAACTCTTTCGACAGAATTCAGGAAGTTACAAGCCAGTCCTAGTATATTATTGGTAGATTGGACCTCCTACATGTTGCATAGTGGTAACCACTTAAATTGCCCCCCAACACAACCCCAGAATGGGACTTTGAATATGTCCTATGGCTAAGAATATCTGAATGGCTTTATATATATATTACGTGCCATTAGGAAGTGTCTGTTCCCGATACAAGCTCTGAATTAAGTAGTAGTATTTTAATGGTGTGACCATTCATTGTTGACTTTGGCTCCGGGTTAGACGTATTTGGCACTGACTTATATCAATTATTTATTCAACTTCCCATTAAGATGGAAATTAGGAAATGGTTGTGATAAAAAAAAAAACATAAAACACCGGAATGACTATATATCAATCTGAAGCTCTGTAAGGCTCCATTAAGGTGACTGAACTAGAAGTCTCAATATGTCCAGAAAGCCATGGGAACACAGGGGAAGTTACAGGAAGGCAGTACATTGGCCTTTTGCTTTTTGTTTGAAGGGCCTCCCAACAGTATTTTCATCATAGAGTCCCCCCCCCCCTCACATCATCCCATGGGAGCAGCTGTAATCTATTGGAAAAACTAAAAATGAGAATGATTTATGAAGCTGTAGCATAGCCAATAGTGGATTATGATGTAGGCAGTTTGAGCTGCAGCCTGTGGCCTTCTAAGGGCCCATGGCTACCCAAACCAACCACTGAATTTTATGCTGAGTAGGACCTTCACCCGTGAAATTCTCGTACATCTGTTCCTGCTCTCAATACACACGAACCTGCTCTCAAAAACCATTTCAGGGCTTTTGAAGGTTCTCCAAAGGTCCAAAAAGCAGCAGAAGGGGTGCATCTTCCATTACCCATGAAGCTAATTCTAGTACCATATGTAGGAAGTGATTCTGGACTTGTAGGGGCTGTAATATTCATACAGGGCTCTTGGCAGTCTTAATCCGCCCCTTTGAATAGCAACCAATCACAACACAGTATCTATTTCATATTCTCCGTTCCCCTCTCCGCTCCCCCAGACCCCTACTGCTTGTCTCACCTTCCCTCGATCTAGCACTGGCTCCAACAGTCCGGCACGGACTTCCTGTTGTGACCCCGGATTGACTTCGATCCCGTGCTGCCTGTCCTAACCTTCCGCTACGTCCTCGAATCTGATCCAGTGCTGCCTGTTCTGACCTCTTGCCTGTCACTGACTACGATTCTGCTATACCACTGTGTACTTCGCCTTGTTGGCCACTGTGGGCAAAGCCGCGTCGATCTGGTGGTACCACGCCGTTGCAAGTCCTCTGGTGAAAACCGGGTGCAACTTAGACTCTGCTCCCAGGTGTCGTCTTATGTCATCGTCCGCGGTGGTCCAGTAGGTCCACTACCCCTGGTGCCTGACATCTATCTCCTATAAAGCTCTCCTACAGTCCCATATTACAGATTGCCTTATCATACTAATGTTTGTAAACTACATAGTTTTATTATTGTGTGGGGCTAAAGGAGCCTGTAAGGAGTTCCCTGTAACTGGAGGCTTGGCACCCACTGAAGTGCATGGAAGCTGAGTCAACATGACTACTACACAGAGCATGATGATATCTGCTTCTAGTATCATGCACTGGGTTGTATCCACCAAAGTACCAAAGGATCCTTCAGATGGCCTAGGCCAGTGGTGGCGAACCTATGGCACGGGTGCCAGAGTTGGCACTCGGAGCCCTTTCTGTGGGCACCCAGGCCTTTAACCCAACACAGAGTTTTCCAGTAAGGACTCAAGGCTTTCTCCGGTGATCCAATACAGCCCAGGACACTCCATGCTTAGAACTATTTTAAAGCAACATCCTTGGCTGCCAGGACTACAGGAGGAGTGGGAAGGGCTGGATAGAGATGGATTGTCATTGGAGCTCCTGCTCTGGGTCCCCTGATTCTTCCTCTTCAGGGGGCCCTGGAGGGAAGCTACAATCCAAATTTCTCCATCTTTCTATTGTATTGGTGAACTCAGGACACCAATATGATTAAAACCTGTGGTACAGCAGGGATCAACAAGTTACTGCTTAATTTGTCATGTTGGCACTTTGCGACTTACAAGTAGATTTTGGTTGTAGCTTGGGCACTCTGTCTCCAAAAGGTTCGCCATCACTGGCCTAGGCCCTAACCCAATAATGAGAGCCACAGAAATCCAGTAGAAGACAACCTAATTTGGAGGTTATGATGGTCTATTAACTAGAGTTTGACAAAGAATGCCCCCAAAACCCAAAATAACAATATCTGGTGGAGCTACGTAATCCCAGTAACATAAATCCCACTTCAACGCTGGTTGTGTCAGGCCCAACAGATGATCATTATGGGGTCCAGGGGCTGTGATATTGGTGGTCTACCATGATATTAGGACATAACCACCCGTTACATGTTCTAACCAGACATTTCTGATTGGTTAATGTTCTTCTTCATTTCCTGCAAAATTACATCTCTCCACCATCGGGAATCGGTCATGGATCTCGAAAAGGAAGGAAAAAAAATAAACTTTTCAGCTTTTCTATGAATGAAGTTTTGCTTCTTCTGAGCTGCAGTCTGAGCCGGGACAATGGGAGAGCGCGTATCAAATATTTACCGTCACACCTTTCTTCTGAGTGATTGCCAGGGAGAGTCCATTCTGTGCGTACAATGGATATCAAACACGACCCGTTCCGCGCTGGACATAATACACGGTATCTTTCCCCTTTAATTGCTAATCTCTGCCTTCATAATGCAGCAGACAAGCGACTCCAGAGTCTGCGGCTTATCAACGAGCGTGAAGTCACATGCACACAGGACGAGACAAGAAACGCATTAAATCACAACGCACATTATCTTTTCCATGTTTAAAAGCACTTTTCGGAGTGCTGATATGTAATCGCCCCCCCGCGGCTGGGCGCTACGGGTGCTCTCCTGTCTGATAGGAAGTGGGCAATAATGGCGAGATCAAACAGGTTACACAGCAGCACGGCACAAAGCCACCGAGCCTTGTACAAACAGGACACCACTTCGCGGGTCGGCCATGATGTCTACGGCGCCTGATGTAGAAGACTATTGCGCCCCCTACAGGCAATTTTTCAAAGTTAGTGCGAAAAGTTTCTCGAAAAAAAAGTGATAGATAATACAGGCGGTTCCCAACTTTAGAACTCCCGACATACAGACGACCCCTAGTTACAGACGGACCCCTCTGCCCTCTGTGACCTCTGGTGACCTCCCTGGATGTTACTATAGTCCCAGGCTGCAATGATCAGCTGTAAGGTGTCTGTAATGAAGCTTTATTGATAATCCTTGGTCCCATTACAGAAAAAAATTTTGAATCTCCAATTGTCACTGGGGCAAAAAATTTTTTTGCCTGGAACTACAATTGTAAAATATACAGTTTCGACTTACATACAAATTCAACTTAAGAACAGACTTATGGAACCTTTCTTGTATGTAACCCGGGGACTGCCTGTATATATTTAAATATTGTTGCCAGTGACTACACCTGTATACTAGATGATGGATATAATTATGGCAATAACTATTGATCTTACTAAAAACTTAAAGCAGGGGGGAATTTACCCATAATGCAACCTAGGTGTCTCCGAATTGGTTCCAATCGCCAAGAAGTATTGCTCTATATATTGTATGAGAGATCAGACCATCTAAAATTTAAATGCTTTAAGTCCTGAAAAAAAAAATATACAAAAAATTTTACAATAAAAAAATATTTAAAAAATGAAAGGAAATTACCGCCAGGATGAAGGATTGTAAACCAAGTACACTTACATACTAGTGTGTGCCCCCTATGGCAGGATCCAATCTTCTTTTAGCTTCTTATGCCTTTGTTTGTTTTTTTTTTTTTTTAAAGGCTTTAAAAATTATGTAAATGAGCCTCAGGGGCTCCTGTGTACTTCACAGAAGTCCATTCTGGCTCCCTTGACTGTTAATTATTCATATCTTATGGCGCACGTGACTGCCCATGCCCTTCTTTCTCCTGCCGTAAGAGCCAAAGTAGCCAGAAGAGACTTCTGTGTCGTACACATGAGCCCCTGAGGCTCGTTTGCATATTTGTAAACATTTTTTTTTACAAGATATAAGCTAAATAACAGCTAAATGAAGAACAAATCCTGTATCAGGGACACGTGACAGGGTGTAAGTATACTTGGGTTAAAAACACTAAATCCATGTGGTTGATTTTCTTTAAGGCTTTGATGCCACCCCTTCCTATGTATACATACAGCACCAGGGATCATACGTAGTTACTGGGGGTCTTTTACTAAGGGCCCGATTCACGTTTTCCCGAAGTGTTACCTGAATATTTCCCATTTGCGCCGATTTCCCCTGAATTGCCCCGGGATTTTGGAGCATGCGATCGGATTGTGGCGCATCGGCGCCGGCATGCACGCGACGGAAATCGGGGGGCGTGGCCGAACGAAAACCCGAAGCATTCGGAAAAACCGCTGCATTTAAAACAAAAAATCTGTCGCGGAGCTTGCACTTACCTTCACTCAGCCCGGCTCGGTGAACTCCAGCGCGTTCCGATGCTTTTCAACGCAGCAGCGCCACCTGGTGGACGGCGGAGGAACTACCTTAATAAATCCCGGCCGGACCCAAATCCAGCGCAGAGAATGCGACGCTGGATCGCGAATGGGCCGGGTAAGTAAATCTGCCCCACTGTCTAATCTAACATGATTCCTATATTGTTGAAAATTTGGGGGCACAAAGAGATGTCTTTGTTTACACAGATTATTTTACTATTAATGCATGCTATTGGTCCCCCTGGCCTGTAGGGGCGCTCTTGTGGGAGACAATTCCATTGATAGATAGGAATAGTCCTTTATAAAGACATAAGATTCGAAAACATTCCAGAATGTTTACTGTATGGGCAGGATATGGTTAAATACGTCTCGTTTGTAATGTATTTTACTTGTGACCATCGTACGACGACGTGGAGGACGAGATCCATCAGCGTCTCCTTTAACCTTGCCGCTCGCGCCGGTGAATACATCAGCTGATAGAAGCCGCGTTACGGACGCAATAATGAGAGCCATTACTTCTCCTCGCAACTCGCCGGCCATTTGCAATGTGTAATGGGGGAGTTTATCCGTCACCGGAGGCAATAAAACAGATCAACATGGGCCCAGAGGTGTGAGGAGGGGCCCGATGACTATCCACAGTGTGCAGCACCACATGTAGCCGGTACCGTGACCCACTACTGGATATTTCTCCTCCTTGAAGCCCAGCTCATAAAATAAAGGAGTAAACACGGTTGCCTGGGAGCAAGCCACCAAATACTAAAGCTTTTACTCAGAGCAAAGAGGAGGGGCTAAGGAGTTGTGTGAAAATATGGCCCTGAATACAATCCTGGAATATAAATCACAGTCCTGCTGCTACTAACAACATACACAAAGGGAGATCTCCAGGGACAATACCTAACACTGGCTGGAGAAAGCAATCGGTACAGCAGTGTGAGGACACCTTAATTTACAGTCCTGCTGCTACTAAGAAAATACACAAAGGGATGATTACAATTCTCTTCGGGAACAATACCTAACACTGGCTGCAGAGAGCAATGAGCATAACAATGTGAGGGCACCTTATTTCACAGTCCTGCAGCTACTAAGAAAATACACAAAGGTATGATTACAACTCTCTCCGGGAACAATACCTAACAATGGCTACAGAGAGCAATGAGCACAGCTGTGTGAGGACATCTTATTTCACAGTCCTGCTGCTACTAAGAAAAAACTCAAAGGGATGATTACAATTCTCTCAGGGGACAATACCTAACAATGGCTACAGAGAGCAATGAGCACAGCAGTGTGAGGACACCTTATTTCACAGCCCTGCTGCTACTAAGATAATACACAAAAGTATGATTACAATTCTCTCCCGGGACAATACATAACACTGGCTGCAGAGAGCAGTGAGCACAGCTGTGTGAGGACATCTTATTTCACAGTCCTGCTGCTACTAAGAAAATACACAAAAGTATGATTACAATTCTCTCCGGGAACAATACCTAACACTAGCTGCAGAGAGCAATGAGCACAGCAGTGTGAGGACACCTTATTTCACAGTCCTGCAGCTACTAAGAAAATACACAAAGGTATGATTACAACTCTCTCCGGGAACAATACCTAACAATGGCTACAGAGAGCAATGAGCACAGCTGTGTGAGGAAAACTTATTTCACAGTCCTGCTGCTACTAAGAAAACACACAAAGGGATGAATACAACTTTCTCCGGGAACAATACCTAACACTGGCGGCAAAGAGCAATGAGCACAGCTGTGTGAGGACATCTTATTTGACAGTCCTGCTGCTACTAAGAAAATACACAAAAGTATTAATACAATTCTCTCTGGGAACAATACCTAACACTAGCTGCAGAGAGCAATGAGCACAGCAGTGTGAGGACACCTTATTTCACAGCCCTGCTGCTACTAATAAAATACACAAAGGGATAATTACAAATCTCTCCGGGGACAATACATAACAATGGCTTTAGAGAGCAGTGAGCACAGCTGTGTGAGGACACCTAATTTCACAGTCCTGCTGCTCCTAATTAAATACACAAAGGTATGATTACAATTCTTTCTGGGGACAATACCTAACTCTGTCTGCAGTTTCTTTTTAATAAATGTATATTGGTAAATTATTTTATAACACCCCCCCCCCCCTACACTTACACATGAATGCAATCGTGATAAGCTTGGATAGGGCTGGGGTCGGGGGTTCACGTACATAGACATGAGGGTTGGGTGTGAAATAATTGTCACAGTTCGGATACAGGAGGCAGCAGTGTAATTGTATTATGTGACAGGTTTCATTCATTTTTTGGCAAAATATGTCAGAAATGAAGGCAATTACCTAATCTGCGCTGGGCAGACGCGTGACTGGCAGCGAGAGCAGGACAGACGCCCATTATCACAGCTTGGGCGGCTCTGGGGGTAATGGACACTGATCCCACTGTGCTGTACTTGGCGATTCACAAGTGTAAACAGGATTGTATGAGAGAAGAAAGAAAGGGACTTCTGTTTCTCAGAGAGCGCCACCTCTGACTCCAGGCTGTATGTGGTACTACAGCTATAACAGCAGACACTGCTATGAATACTAAGGGCTCTCCGTTCTGAAAGTAGAGGGAGAAATGACGAGTAACCATAAAGCAAACTAGTCAAGTGAAAGTACTGATTACTCCGCCCACACACAGTGATTGACATTGAGTCTTGATTACTCCGCCCACACACAGTGATGAATTGAAGAGTCCTGATTACTCCGCCCACATGCCCGCACACAGTGATTGACAGTGAGAGTCCTTATTACCCCGCCCACACACAGTGATGAATTGAAGAGTCCTGATTACTCCGCCCACATGCCCGCACACAGTGATTGACAGTGAGAGTCCTTATTACCCCGCCCACACACAGTGATTGACAGTGAGAGTCGTGATTACCCCACCCACATACAGTGATTAGCAGTGAGATTCCTGATTACCCCACCCACACATGGTGATTGACAGTGAGAGTCCTGATTACTCCTCCCACACACAGTGATTGACAGTGAGAGTCCTGATTACTCCTCCCACACACAGTGATTGACAGTGAGAGTCCTGATTACTCCGCCCACACACAGTGATTGACAGTGAGAGTCCTGATTACCCCACCCATACACAGTGATAGACAGTGAGAGTCCTGATTACTCCGCCCACACACAATGATTGACAGTGAGAGTCCTGATTACTCCACCCACACACAGTGATTGACAGTGAGAGTCCTGACAGTAATTGACAGTGAGAGTCGAGATTACCCCGCCCACACACAGTGATTGACAGTGAGAGTCCTGATTACCCCGCCCACACACAGTGATTGACAGTGAGAGTCCTGATTACCCCGCCCACACACAGTGATTGACAGTAAGAGTCCTGATTACCTGCCCACACACAGTGATTGACAGTGAGAGTCATGATTACCCCGCCCACACACAGTGATTGGCAGTGACCATCCAGATTACCCCGCCCACACACAGTGATTGGCAGTGACCATCCAGATTACCCCGCCCACACACAGTGATTGACAGTGACCATCCAGATTACCCCGCCCACACACAGTGATTGACAGTAAGAGTCCTGATTACCTGCCGACACACAGTGATTGACAGTGAGAGTCCTGATTACCCCGCCCACACACAGTGATTGACAGTGAGAGTCATGATTACCCCGCCCACACACAGTGATTGACAGTGAGAGTCCTGATTACCCCGCCCACACACAGTGAATGACAGTGAGAGTCCTGATTACCCCGCCCACACACAGTGATTGACAGTAAGAGTCCTGATTACCTGCCCACACACAGTGATTGACAGTGAGAGTCATGATTACCCCGCCCACACACAGTGATTGGCAGTAACCATCCAGATTACCCCGCCCACACACAGTGATTGGCAGTGACCATCCAGATTACCCCGCCCACACACAGTGATTGACAGTGACCATCCAGATTACCCCGCCCACACACAGTGATTGACAGTAAGAGTCCTGATTACCTGCCGACACACAGTGATTGACAGTGAGAGTCCTGATTACCCCGCCCACACACAGTGATTGACAGTGAGAGTCATGATTACCCCGCCCACACACAGTGATTGACAGTGAGAGTCCTGATTACCCCGCCCACACTTTTTTCATTCAGAGTAATGTAATTAGCAGCCAGCGGTCAGGGATATAGAGTAATGGGCTGTAACCATTATACGGGACGAGACGTCTGCCGGGAGATGTGTAAAGCCAATGTTTCCTGAGTGCCGGGCTGTAATGTACAGGACAAACTCCACCTCATCCCAAGAACCTAAGTGCCGAATAAATCCCAGGAAGCAATTTGATATTTCTGAATCCAGACAGTGATGTGCGAGGAGCTAATGACTCCCTAGTCACATGTCATCATGAGGTCGTTAAAAAAAACATTATTTGTTTTTTTTTAAATGAGTGGTCTAACTGTTAACCCCTTCCTGTAAATGGATGTAGCATAGCATCAACGTTGCATTCAGTAATGACAAGCTTTCTCTACTCCTACCTACCCCTGAGGATGTGGAGAAAAGTCGAATCGGTGGGGGCTCCGACTGCTTGGACCCCAAGAAATTCATCACCTTGGTAGATGAAGCCCCAATGCGGTGACCCAATGACTTCGTCTCATCCCTTCCGACACTGCACCAGCCACACACCTCCTGTTCCTCTTCCGTTTTAGGATGTAGGTTGTGGGACCCACAGGCCCTCACAAATAATAGCCGCACCTTCTGTGTTGTAGACTATCCTTCTTATAGTAAGACCCTATGGGGGTTTTGGTCATGAGATTAGACCCCACCAACCATGACAATGAACCTGCACAGAAAGGGGTCATTTTCTCAAATTGATGTAGTGGCAGGTTGAGCTGCACCATTTTGGAGGAGGGGGGGGGGGTGCTTGTCTGAAATTGCTGAGCAGAGCACTCAGGTATCTTCTACACTCTCATAGACAGAAGCAATGAATGAAGTGGTGGGTTGAGCATCAATTAGTGAGATTGGGACCCCATTAAGTGGAGGTCTCAGCAGCCGACCCTCACTGTTCCCATTGTTAACTCATATCCAAAGCTGGTGACATGTTCTAATATGCTGTGCTGATTTAAAAAAAAAATCCTTTGTCAACATTCCGAAACATTTCAGTAATTTCTGTAGTATATTTTACATGGCCTGGCTCCCTGCCAGCATAGTGTACTGAGTCCCTGGGGAGAGGATAGATGCAGCTTGTGTGTGTCTGTGTCTCAGTCTCCTCTCATGCAGCTCCCTCCTCCTCCCTATTTCCTGTCATGTGCAGTGATCAGTCAGGGGAGGGAGGGGATGGTGTGGAGAAGAGGGAGAAACACAGGCTGCCCCTGCCCCTTTCCCCAGGGACTCACTACACACTGCTGGCAGGGAGCCAGGTCATGTGAATTAGACTATGATATAGTAATGAAATGATTCAGAGTGTTGACAAAGACATAGGCTAATGGAACCTATCACCAGCTAAAAATGACATTCCTGGTGACAGGTTCACTTTAAGGCTGATTTGTAGTATGCAGTCAGATATATAGTAGTATTGGACTCAGAAGTACCAAATTTATTAAGATGTGTAAAACTCCCAATGTTGTTTGGATGTCCGTGTGCCAGGAACTGAAAACTACTGCCCAGTAAAGCCCCGCCCCTTCCTGCTAAGCCACACCTCCTTTCTGACCACATTTCCAAAACCAAATGTAGCAAATTGTGGTCCCTTTAAGCCGTTACATTGTCTCCATCTCGGATACATACATGCACTTGTTTGTGTGTGTATGGAGGGTTGTGTTCCTTATCCCCATCCCAGTCCCTAGATACATATATTTCACATACAATTCTACTGTAACTCTTCCGTCTCTGTATTGATCAGCGCAGATTGCAGAGTAAAGCGCACGCGGTTAAGTCACGAAATGTCCTTAAAAGACCCGATACCTGCCCCCATGTAGAGATTAACGGCAGCAATTATAAAGTGCTTGAACACTCTCCCTTCCTGATACACGGCCATAACTGTATGAGCGCAGCGCACAGGATCAATACACAACGCCGGCTGCCAAATACACCCAGGATCCATCCAAGTGTCACCTGCCGGCAAGACTGAGATCTATAGACTATATAATACAGATATCTGTCACACAGGGCGCATGTATCCAGGTCTACCCTGATCACCGAGCGCCACGTAACACTGGTCATATAAGGGAAGTCACTAAAATAAATCATACTTAGATAGATACAAGGAAGATAGATATGAGATAGATAGATAGATAGATATGAGATAGATAGATAGATAGATAGATAGATATGAGATAGATAGATAGATAGATAGATAGATAGATATGAGATAGATAGATAGATAGATAGATAGACAGATAGATAGATAGATAGATAGATAGATAGATAGATAGATAGATATGAGATAGATAGATAGATAGATAGATAGATAGATAGATAGATAGATAGATATGAGATAGATATGAGATAGATAGATAGATAGATAGATAGATATGAGATAGATATGAGATAGATAGATAGATAGATAGATAGATAGATAGATAGATAGATAGATAGATATGAGATAGATAGATAGATAGTAGATAGATAGATATGAGATAGATATGAGATAGATAGATAGATAGATAGATATGAGATAGATAGATAGATAGATAGATAGATAGATAGATAGATAGATATGAGATAGATAGATAGATAGTAGATAGATAGATAGATAGATAGATAGATAGATATGAGATAGATAGATAGATATATAGATAGATAGATAGATAGATAGGAGATAGATAGATAGATAGATAGATAGATAGATAGATATGAGATAGATAGATAGATAGATAGATAGGAGATAGATAGATAGATGATAGATAGATAGATAGATAGATAGATAGATAGATAGATAGATAGATAGATATGAGATAGATAGATAGATAAAGAGATAGATAGATAGATAGGAGATAGATAGATAGATATGAGATAGATAGATAGATATGAGATAGATAGATAGATAGATAGATAGATAGATAGGAGATAGATAGATAGATAGATAGATAGATAGATAGATATGAGATAGATAGATAGATAGATAGATAGATAGATAGATAGATAGGAGATAAATAGATAGATAGATAAATAGTTGTCTCCTGCAACCGCTAAACTTGACTCATCTGTAAAAATAAAAGAGGAGTCATATTTTACTGTCTTTGAGGGAGATTTTATTTTGCAGGAACATCTCAGCATGCAGAAGTGATGTTACTCTGATAATTTAGGTATTGTCTAGGGAGCTGGAATGGAGAAGGCGCAGATTTGGTGATTCCCGGATGAAGCAGCAGAAATCCTGTGCAAAACACATCACTATTCAAGTCTCCTAAAAGTTATATATATAACCACAAGTCATCATCAGGTTCTATCCAGTCCATAAAAAAATGGCAAAAATTCCTGTTTTTATCACCCGGAAGACCCGGTGTCCGCCCCGGTACTGAACTAGTTCCATGTGTCTGGACTTTGAATGTGCGGCGCTTTGAATTAACATCTCTGTGGTGATGCTCTGCGAATCATATGGTCGGACTTGAGAGCACCGGGTAAGCGCAGCGCCTCAGGGAGGTGAGAGACCCTTTGGCATATGCCTCTGGGCTAGGACAGATGGACGCCAGCCAGAGCGTTTGAATAGCTAAAAAGAGGCCAGAAAAAAGGTAGAAAAATCCTTCATAGCTGCGAGCGTTTAACACCGACTCACTCAATTCCGTGCAGGTAGCGGTGATTATACCGCAATGGAGA